>NC_057738.1:15485208-15512554 GCF_004010195.1 Chiloscyllium plagiosum | reverse complement strand
TGAATATACTCCTAAGGCATTTCCCCAAGGTTAGAATATGTCTAAGAAGGGAAATATGTGTGTTCCAGGCACCCCAAATGACCTGAGTCGATAAAATGTGGAGTTGGCAAAAGCACAGTAGGTCAACCAGCATCAGAGGAGCAGGAGAGTCGGCACCCTTCAGCAGGAGCTGAAAATGTGTTGCTGGAAAAGTGCAGCAGGTCAGGCAGCATCCAGGGAACAGGAGAATCGACGTTTCGGGCATAAGCCCTTCTTCAGGAATGAGGAAAGTTTGTCCAAGAAACAGACCCTTTGGTCTAACTCATCCATGCTGACCAGATATCCTAAATTAATCTAATCCCATTTCCCAGCATTTGGCCCATATCTCTCAAACCCTTGTTATTCATATACCCAGCCAGATGCCTTTTAAATATTGTAATTATACCAGCCTCCAACACTTCCTCTGACAGCTCATTCTATACACGCACCACCCTCTGTGTGAAAATGTTGGCCCAATGATTCCTTTTAAATCTTTCCCCTCTGACCTGAAACTTATGTCCTCTAGGTTTGGATTCCCTTAGCCTGGGAGAAAGACCTTGTCTATTCACTCTATCCATGCCCCTCATAACTTTAATAACTTCTATAAGGTCACCCCTCAGCCTCCAATGCTGGGGAAAATAGTCTCAGCCTATTCAGCCTATAGCTCAAACCCTCCAACCCTGGCAACACCCTTTAAACCGTTGATTTCTGTTTTATTTAATTCTTTCATCAGATGTGGATATCAGGAAGGATGTTATCCCCTTTAATGTTTCCTTTGTGCTGCTGTCCTGTCCTCCTGAAGACTTCTGCATCATCCTACCCCCTGTTTCTTTTGAGTCCCTTCATTTAAATTTGTTCTATTCATTCATGGGATGGGGACTTTGTTGAACAGGCTAGCATCTATTGACCATCTCTAGATATCCTTGAGAAAGTAATCTGAACTACTTTTGAACTGTTGCAATCCTTTATGTGTAGGTACTACAAATAAAGATGTTAGAGAGACAGTTTCAGGATTTTGACTGAGCAACACAAAAGGAACATTAGTTTATTTCCAAGTTGGAATGGTGAATTGCTTTGAGAGGAACTTGCACGTGATGATTTGCCCATGTATCTGCCCCTTTGTTCTGTTGGATAAAAGTGGTCATGGAAGGTGCAATCACAGAAGTTTTTGTGAATTTCTGCAATGTGTCTTGTAGATACTGTACACTACGGCTGTTTTGTGTTGGTGATGTAGACAGTGAAGGTTTGTGGGTGTGCTGCTTATTAAGTGGGTTGCAGGCATGATGGTGCATTTTCCACAGATGAACTTGAGGTCAGGGTGGAAGGTGTTTGTAAAGTTGATGAACTGTTCAACCTCCTCATGGGAGCACAAGGTGGCGCCGATACAGTTATTGATCTTGTGGAGGAAAAGGTAGGGAACTGTGCCGGTGTAGCTGTGGAAGATGGACTGTTCCACATACCCGACGAAGAGGCAGGCATAGCTGGGGCCTATGCAGGTGCCCATGGCTACTCTTTTGGTCTGAAGGAAATGGAAGGACCTTTCCACATTGTCATGTAGGTGCCATTGTTGCAGCTGTTTTTTTAGATTAGATTCCCTACAGCATGGAAACAGGCCCTTCGGCCCAACAAGTTCACACTGACCCTCTGAAGAGTAACCCACCCAGACTGGTTCCCCAATCTTATATCTACCCCTGACTGACGCACTATGGGCAATTTAGCATAGCCAATCCACCTGATCTGCACATCTTTGGATTGTGGGAGGGAACCAGAGCACCCGGAGGAAACCCATGTAGACATGGGGAGAATTTGCAAACTCCACACAGGCAGGTGCCCGAGGTGGAACTTGAACCCGGGTCCCTGGCGCTGTGTGGCAGCAGTGCAAACCACTGAGCCACCGAAACAGCTCAGCTAGGGGCATGGAAATTTCTGGAGAAAAGTCTTCTGTACTGTTGTCAGAATGCTATCAGGGCCTGTACGTAGCCTTTGTGGATGTGCTGAGTGTAACTAAGTAACTTACTACTTCAGAGGGCAGATATGTGTTAACTACATTACTGTGGGTTTTGAGTCGCATTTAGGCCAGTCTAGATAAAGAGAGCAGGTTCGCTAAAGGGCATTATTCAGTCAAATGGGTTTTTATTTCAGTTGTGACCTTTTTCATGGTGATCACTAGATTTTTAACACCAAATTTTCACGTAAACTCCAATTCTACCTTCTGCTGTGGTGGGATTTGAACCCGTCTCTCCAAAGCATTACCTAGGTCTTTGAGTTACTAGTCTAATAACAGTAACATTATGTCATAGCCTCTCCCTGTTGCTGTATCTACTTTACCCACGGAATCCATAATTTTGGAAATTCCCATGTTCTTGTTGCTCCTGCATCCTCTTCATTCAGTGGTCTGAGTTACTGTGACCTGTATGAGGAAATCTCACTCCCACTCACCTTCTGGAGTTCCCAGTTTCCTCCTATTCACTGTGAGATCCCACAGTGTCATCAGTCCCTTGGTGACTCAGAGTAGTGACGCCCGTCCCAGATTTGAATTAGTGGCTTTCCCCTGAATACTGTCACTAGCCCTCTAACTGTTATTGAGGAAACCCCAATGACTGACTTGGTAGATGAGCCCCAACTGATTAGAGTTCAACCCACTGACTATGCAGCACTACTACTGACATACCAGTTTTCCCTATATTGGTGCTACTAGAATGACTGTGACACATCCTCTGGGCTGCAAGGATGCTTATTCCTGGACTGACATAGGGCCAAGTGCCTGACTGATGTTGGCCAACCCCCTGCTGTTAATTTGACTGACTATGGCGGTACCTTCTGACAGACTGCAGTTCCCCATTACTCCACTAAGGACTGATTACCTTTGAAATTCACACATGGCCATTTGATTGAAACATATGCAGTGTTTGCCCCTGTAAAATGCTGGCATAGACTGCAGGTGTGAATTTGTCTCAGCACAGTGCTGTACAGTTACATCTTAACCTCCTTGTGAGTCCATTGCTCCCTCTCATGACAAGCTGCCTGCTTCTCCCTCTGCTTTAAAAAGCAAGGAAAACCACAAATACTAGCATACTGTAACTGAGCAAAGAAGATACTGTTCACTAAAAAGTAATGCCAGTCACTAAGAGGGGTCACAGCATCCAAGTAAGTGTAAAGTGAATGAGTGCTAAGGTAGCAAGCTAAGAACAATAAGATATACCTCATGCAGATTTTTTTTTCATTTATAGGTTGTAGGCATCACTGGCTGGGCCAGCATTTATTTTCCATCCCTACTTGCCCTTGGCAAGGTGGCAGTGAGCTGCCTTCTTATATTGCTATAAACTCAATGCTGTTGGGAAGGAACCTCCAGGATTTTGACAACACTGAAGGAATGGTGATATATTTCCACGTTAGGATGGTGAGTGACTTAGAATGGGGCTTGCAGTTGGTGGTGTTTCCATGAATCTATTGCGCTTATCCTTTATAGATGTTGCTGGTCATGGATTTAGAAGGTGCAGTCCAAAGAGCCTTGAAATTTCTGCAGTACATCTTACAGCTGATATATACTGCTGCTAGTGAGTGTTGGCAGTGAGAGTAAATCAAGAAGACTGCTTTGTCCTGGGTGGTATCAAGCTTCTTTGTGCTCTTGGAATGTACTCATCCAAGCATGTGGCAGGTATTCCATCATACTCCTGATTTGTGATTTATAGATGGTCGACAGGCATTGGGGAGTCAGTCTCCTGAGTCACTTGCTGCATGACTCTTAGCCTTCGACCTGTTCTTGAAGCCACTGTATTTATCGAGCACGTCTAATTCAGTTTCTAGTCAATGGTAACCCCGAGATTCTTGATAGTGGGAATTTGGTGATGGTAATGCCATTGAAAGTCAAAGAGCAAGGGTCATATTCTATCCTGTTGGAGATGGTTATTGCCAGGCACTTGCGTGGTGTGAATATGACTTGATACTTGTCAGTGGATATTGTCCAGGTCTTGCTGTATTTGATCGTGTACTGTTTCAGTATCTGAGGACTCGCAAATGTTGCTGAATATTCTGCAGTTATCGGTTATCACCTATCTCTGACCTTATGGTTGGGGAAATGTCATTGAAGATGGTTGGGTCAAGGACATTAATCTGTGGAACTCCTGCACAAATATCCTGTTGGAGATGACTGACCTCCAACAACCTCAACTATCTTCCAGCATGCCTGATATGACTTCAATCAGTGGAGAGATTCCCTCTGACTAAATTGCACTTTAGCTCTGCTGGGGCTCCTTGATCCCACACTCAAACAAATGCAGGTTTGATATCATGGCCAGTCACTCTCACCTCTAGAATTTATATCTTTTGTCCATGTTTGAACTAAGGCTATAATGTAGTCAGAAGTTGAGTGATGTTGGCAGAATCCAAACAGAGCATCAGGACACA
This sequence comes from Chiloscyllium plagiosum, assembly GCF_004010195.1. Classification (NCBI taxonomy): domain Eukaryota; kingdom Metazoa; phylum Chordata; class Chondrichthyes; order Orectolobiformes; family Hemiscylliidae; genus Chiloscyllium; species Chiloscyllium plagiosum. Next base: position 15,508,129 of record NC_057738.1, on the reverse strand, counting down.
GGATATTGCTTAATACATGCTGTTTGACAGCACTGTTGATGACTTTCCATCACTTTATTGATGCTTGAGATGAGACTACACTGATGGGTAGTAGTTGATTGGATTGGTTTTCTACATTAAAATAAAAGTAAGAACTGTGGATGCTGGAGTTTTGAAACAAAAACAGGAAATCCTTGAGAAACTCAACAGGTCTGGCAATATTTGTGGGAAGAAAGCAGTTAACATTTTGAGTCCAGTAACTTCAAGTTTCTCCAGTAATTTTGGTTTTGTTTCAATGTTCTACATTGTTGGGTAGATGTCAGTGTTATTTCCGTACTGGAACAGCTTAATTGGGACACAAGTTCTGGAGTCTTCAGTACTATTGCTAGAAAATTGTCGGGAGCCATAGCCTTTGTAGTATTCAGTGTCTCCAGCTGATTCTTGGTATCACATGAAACAAATCCAATTAGCTGTAGACTGATATTTGAGATGCTGGGGACGTCTGGAGAAGGCCACGATCGAACATCCCCTTAGCACTAACGGCTGCAGGTTTTTGTGAAGGCTTTAGATTTAACTTCTCACTGATGGTCAGGTTCCCTGATTGTTGAGGAGAGGGAATGTCTGTGGAGACTCCTCCTCCTATGAGTTAATTGTTCACCACCAATCAAGATTAGGTGTGGCAGGAGTGCACAGCTTAGGTCTGATCTGTTGGTTGTGGAATCACTTATCTCTGCTTTCTCTTGCTTGTTTTGCTGTTTTGTATATAAGTACTTCTGATTTGTATCTTAACCAGGTTGATGCCTCATTTTCAGGTTTCTCTGGTGCTGCTCCTGCCATGCTTTCCTGCACTCTTCATTTAACCAGGGTTGATGCCTTCGCTTGGTGTAGTGATAAAATGGGAGATATGCCAGACCATCAAGTTGCAAATTGTGCTTGAGTTCAGTTCCTGTGCTGCTGATGATCCACAGTGCTTCTTGGATACCCAATCTTGAGTTGCTGGATCTGTTCAAAGTCTGTCTATTACTGCCGTGGACAGATGCATGTATGGCAGACAGATTGGTGAGGATGAATCAAGTGTATTTTTAACTCTTGTTTGTTCCTTCACCACCTGACTTAAACCCAGTCTAGCAGATGTGTCCAGCAGCTTGGAAAGGAGTGGTGCTTGTGAGTTATTCTTGGTAGTGGATAATGAAGTACCACACCTAGAGGACATTCTGAATCCTTTCATCCAAGTGATTTTCAACAATGGAGGAGTGCTAATTCATTAGCCAAAGTGGGGATGGAGGATATACCCAGAGATGGTGATGGTGTTTGAGGATGTTATGTGTATGGCTGTATGTGTATACTCATTCCATGAGTATGACTGTCAGAGAGGGAGCTCTCCCAATTTTGGCATTAGACTCTAGGTTTAATAAATTAGGACTCCACAGAGCTGTGTTTGCCATTGTCTGGGCTGAAATGGTGAGAGAGTTTGACATAAAGCAACTATGGCAATGTGGTGAGGCTGGTGGTTTGTGGACAAAGAGTTGAGGATGATGGTGACCGTTGAACAAAGAGAGACATTGTGAAGAATCAGCTGGATGATGGCAGGATGGGCATCCTGCCTGTCAGCTGCCTGTACTAATTCACACCAGGAAATTGTACCATTAAGTTTCTCAGTGAAGAGAAGAATTGGGATGGTACGTACGTCAGGCAAGGTGAAGTTTAATAGAATGTATATACATAGAAATAAGGTAGCTACCATTCAATGGCTTGATTCAAGGCTTAAGGGAATATTGTAAATTGTTTTCTTGATGTCAAAATTGATTTTCTTTTCCATTCTCCATATTTTCTCATCTTTCTCACCATTGCCACACCAATGGGTAGGTGTTCCACCCAGCATTCCACATTTTTACAACGGTAGTTGGCATGGTAAAAGGACTTCGCATTGACACAGTGACAACATAATCAAGGCAGTTTTATGAAGTTTTTTTTCATTTTTACGGATGGCACACAGGAACCGTGGGTCTCAGTTGTGATAGGTAAAAAGGAAGTGGCAAACAAACAGGAGCTGATTGCTGCCTACCTCCAGCTATCATCCACATGGTCCGCCAAGTGTGCCAGGTTTTCTATCCAGCAGAGAAATAGGCCATTTCAACAGGAAAGGAAAAAGAGAAATAGGCCATCTGATCCAACCCAGTTCCAGCTGATGTTTGTACTTCACTCAATTGTACCTTTTCCGGAAGCCATGTTAATGTCGATTGGGAACTGTCACCAAGCTGTAAAATTCAGTTCCCCATGAAGTACCAAAGATGGAGAAGATAGCAAGCACTACTGGACCCTGGAGTCTTGTTCATGTGCTCATTTTGGAACAAAATTGCCAACCTTAAATTTTCTCAAGGGCTGCATTTTGATTTTTCTATCATCATGTAGTGAACTGGTTATCCATATTTCCCCTGACCTTGTATGCTAAGATTTTCAGTATTACTAATAAGTTTCTTGCACGACCAATTGATTTTTTTTTTGGAAATTCATACAAATCACATGCACTGCATTACCATTATCAAGACGTTCAATCTCATTAGTTGAACATGATTTGTCCTTAACATGTTTGTGCTGGCTTTTATGACGTAATCCACATTTTCCAAATGGCTGTTACTTTTGCCTCTGATTATCATTTCCACAAAATTTCTCATGATTGTGGTTAAATTGACTGACCTTTAATTACTGGACGCATCCTTCCATTATGTTGATTTATTACACAGATTTCAGAAAGGCTAATGATGGGACACTCTCATAAAGCTACTGAAACAGTTAATGATGGGACACTCATATAGAAGGTCTCCACTTTCACTCTTTATATTGTTAGAAAGCAGTATTTCCTTTACAAAGCAACATGAGTTCGACTGGGACAACACTACTATTATAGGACAAGCCAAACAGAGAATAGCTAGGGAATTCCTAGAGGCATGGCTCTCACCCACAGACCCTATCAACAAACACATCGACCTGGACCCAATACACCGGCCACTGCAGCGGACAGCTGGAACTGACAACCGGAAGCAGCAGAAACAAACCACTATAAATGCCGGAGGAAACAACACAGAAGCGCTTCACAGGAGGCTCCCAAGCACTGAGGAAGTCACCTAGACAGGGGACGAAATGTCTGCAACACAAATTCCCAGCTCGGCGAACAGAACCACAACACTGTTAGAAAGCAGCCAGTTTGTCAGTTGGATAGGCAAACAACCATCTAGCTAATCAGTCAGTCAGTCAGCCAGTCAACTTTGTATGTATTATAATAGTAATCCAAGTAAGCAAAAGACCCACAATTTATCTGCAAGTCTGAGAGGTCTGGTTATTTGTTAATAAACTTGAAGGTAACTGTCTCAATACGAATCCAACACTGTGATATTTGTTACATGGACCAAGGTATAGAAAACCCCACCTCACGACTTTTTTTTAAACAAAAGTATAATATTTGCAGGTCTCCATTCCACTGGTACTATCTCTGTATCTAAGGAGAATTAAGGTCAGAGCTATCACAGTTTACAGCCTTACCTCCCTCAGTATCCTTGGACACACCCAGACCTGGTGACTTCACAATTTTAAGGACCACCAGATCTTGTCTATCAATGTTTAGCCCATTTCAACATTAATTACTACTTCTTCTCAGACTTTGATCTCATCTTCTTCCTTTGTAGAGGAAATGCTGGAATTCCTGTCATGCCCTCTGTCTCCATGCACAAATCTTCTTCGTCCCTAATAAAGTATGCATTGTTTTAGTTTCCTTTTGTTATAGATGTTTAAGTGAAAGACTTTAGATTCTGTTTTATTTTTTGCTTTGCCTCTGAACTAATCAACCTATATCTCAATTGTATTCTGAAACTAGCACCTATCATGCATCCTTTATCTGCTTCATCTTAATTTCTATTTAATCTAGGCTGGTCTAGTTTTATTTGTCTTATCTTTCCACATCACAGGAACTTACAACAAACTTTTTATGAACTGGCACCTCTGGCACCATGAGTGTGCTGGTTGATCAAATATTCAGGAGAACCAAAGTGTCCACATAAACAATGTTAAAAAACACACTAAGTAATAGAAATGTAATGTAGGGTGTATGCACATAACTGTTATAGTTTATTTACATCTTAAATTACTTAAGTAATAATGCAACTTTGTCTTAAATAAAACTTACTGCGAGAGAGTCTTCTCACTCGCACCATCAGCTGACTATTTGGACACCAGTTGGGGAGAAATTGACTTGAAATTGAATCGAACTGTTGATATTTTGTGTGGCCATTTGATGGAACAGATATATTTACATTGAGGTAAATAAATTTTAAAAACTACTATAATTGGACAGAATAATAGATTAAATTTAGTGATAATTGAGATATATACTTTCTGAGAATTTATAAAGGTACCAGTTAAAACGAAGTTTGCTCCACTTCATTTGCACCCTTCCTTTTTCTGCTTTAAAGATAGCTCATTCTTCAGTAATTGTTCTGCCTGCCAATTCTCAAGTCTATTTGATCTATTTCCACTGACAGAGAAATTGATTTTCCCCATTAATTATATTTTATTCCTTGTTTATTTCCATATTTAACCTAAACTATATTATATAATAATCACTGTTGCCTTAACATTCTGCAAATGACACTTGATCCAGTTACCTCATATTGTTTTCAAGAACCAGATGCCTCCTTCCTTGTTTGACTGCAAATACTCAGGTCCAAAATACTTGCCTGAACACACTCCAAAAAATACTTATTTCCACAGTCCCTGTATCATTTGTCCTTTGCTATTACTATGCTAACCTAATATTAGGACAATTAAAGTCCCCCTTTATAACTGTGATTACACTTTCCAAGGGAGCATTGTATTCAAATGTGCAAAACTGAATTAACACTTGATGGTCTGAAAATGTTAATAATGTTTTTGTATTATTTCCACAGTTTAATGGCGATACTTACATCATCTAACCATCTTTTTTCTTTCCTTTCTGTAAAAAAACAAATGAAAAAGTAGATGTGAATGTAAAGTTTCATTAAATAGGTGAGGGGTGGGGGATGCAAAATTAGGTAGTTCTGCTGTCTAGATCATAGAATCTCACTAGTGTGGAAGCTGGTAATATGGCCCATCGAATCCACACCAACCTTCTGAAGAGCACCCCACCTAATCTCTGCAATCCTACATTTCCCCATGGCTAATCCACCTAGCCTGGATCATCCATGGACACTGCTCACAGTTTAGCATGGCCAATCCACCTAACCTGCACATGTTTCGAATGTGATAGGAAACCAGAGCACCAGAGGAAACCCAAACAGACAGGGAGGGAATATGCATACTCCGCACAGACAGTTGCCTGAGGCTGGAATTGAGCCCAGGTCTCTGATGCTATGAGGCAGCAAACCTAACCACTGAGTCTCTGTGGAGTGGAGAATAAAACCAGCAGTATAGGTTCAATCCCTACACCAGTCTGGTAGTTCATTGAAGCCTATTTCCTCACCTTTCCACATGCTCGTGGAATGGTTACAGTCAAGCAATACCAAATCAATTCTCTTTTTAATGGAGAGAGATGCCTTTGTTTCTTTGTGATCCATGGCTCCTTGCATGCATAAATATATGTGTAGAACATTAAACATAATTTAAATCTTTTGAGAGTATTCCCAAAGACTTCTTTCTAACATTATCGTTCTCTTTTCAATAAACTATGTGATGTTACAAATGTAATTACGCATGCATGGATGAATCACAGCAGCCTTTTTTAATTATAGTACCCATCTCTACTGGGAGCATACGTTCTATACAACTACTGTTGCACCTCTAATTTCCTATCAATATTGTTCAACCTTTATTTTGAAGCAGGGATATTATTTCTGGCATTTCAGATTGAATCATACAAAGGACATCATATTTCTCTAATGAGTGTTATCTGCGGGAATTTCTTTTGTTATCTAATAAGGTCCAAAAGTGCACCATGCATTATGTAAATTATGTGCTGACTAGTTATGACCATATTGGTCAATTGGTGTACACTGAGGCCAGTTCATTTGTTAACCTTTTCAATATGTTTTCTTTTTATTGTCATAATTGCTTAAATTTAGGGCTGATTTTTAAGCAGAAAAATTAACAATATTTGTTCTTTACCTGCAATTACAGAATGCCAGGTGCCTCTGAGCCATATTTCAGGAACTATTGCAGTCGTGTGATAGTGTATTTGTTTATAGTAAGAATATTATTTATCATCTTTCTAAAATAAAGTAAGTGCTGATTCTATTGAAACAAAGGTAGAATTAATAACTTAATCATTTTGGCTACTCTATTTGATTTGTATATCCTTCCCATTTTACCAATGTAATATTTCAAACATTGATGTATACAGGCTTCCTCACCCATTAAATCTTTGCCCATTAAACATTTCCCTTAAGCTGATCACATTATAGCTGAATTGTTTCTATTTAAAGTTAAAAAGTGCTGGTATATGAATTTTATGGTATAATTTTCACCATGACACAATGAACAATCTTCCATTTTTCACCTCATTAATTATGTCAGAATGATGTTGAGTGCATTACTCTGTGAACCTTTGGCGATCGAAGTGGAAGGTCACACCACTTCAGGGACCTTCCAGCTTGCAAGCGTTTGCTGTTATATTTAATCCCAGATGGAGACCCCTTCAAATGCTGTTTGCCAGGATCAACTCCTCACACTATTGTGCTGTCCATCAAACTCTGACCAAATACCACAGAAGAAAACTCCCCACTTCCTGACAAAGGATCTTAAACCATTATTATACCGGGTGATAGAAAGAACATAATTTCTCTCTTTGGCTGACTGCAGAAAGTGGCCATGCCATTTGACCAGCCAGCCTGGACACAGAAAGCACCACAGATCAGTGCTGTTTCCAGCATGAAAAGGGGCAGCCAGCAGTAACATGAGTCAGTGATCATCTATAGTCCACAAGGTTAAGTGATACCATTCCACTCTATGCTACCTCATACTAATAGGGTCATTACTCATTCTAATTCTGCCAGTGCACACACATCTCACTGAGGCTGATGGACTAGAATCCTCAACATTGCATGCATCACATCCACTCAAGGGAACTCAACCACTTCATTGTGTAAGACTACTCATTATTCATGCCTTTTGCACTTATTACACACTCAGTGATACCTCATCTTCTCCCCGCTCATATATTTTTTCCATCTGCTCTTGCGTTAACTTACATCATTCTGAAACCCTCTCTTTGTCTTATTGTAGGCTAAATAGGTCCACTACTGAGCCAAGAGGGCCAAGACAGGCAGGGGGTAGCAGACATTCAGTTCCGCACTCCCTATAAGAAGAAGTCAGTGGAGCTAGCTGCAGAACCACAGGTTCACTTGCGCTGATGATTAGACACCACTGACTAACTAATTCATTAAGCTCCTTTGCGATAGGTTTCACTTCCGTTACCACAAATGCTCATTTCTATTCTGTCCAGGTTTCAGTCCCTCTTCTCCAAATAATTCCCTTTCTTCACATATGTAGTCACTAGCAGCACCTGGGGAACATCCAGAAAGAAGAGGTCACAGCCTAAACCCATCTTTCATCTTCAGCTTTGAAGGGAATGCCTTTGAATCCTCTGAGGGTGCACTGGGAAGGCATTTACCTGAAGCTTCTCCCAAGAGATGTTCATCTTAATGGGTACACTATCTAGATCTGGCTCGGGCATAGTCTGGTAAGTCCATGTCTCCATAAGTGGTTGAAAGGAAAAACCAATATTGCTGGCGCACAGAAGTTTGCCAAGAAACCAGATATGTGCTCAGCCCCAGAAAGAGGATGATTTGATGATCTTATCCAAAATGCACATACATATACAAGGACATTAGGCAGCTGTGCCAGAGGCAGTTGATGCCAGAGGCAGATGCAAGATGGAGGAGTTTTCCAATTTCTTCACTACTGTGGTGACTTCAGCATGTGAACACCAGATTGTCTTCATGGAAAGATGGGCAGCCACCCTGAGATAGACAAATCGCATGGGATGTTTCAGTGAGTGCAGAATGGATGTTCAAACCTGCACACTCTTTTTCTACCATGGGTTCTCAGTTCAACAGTGATGTAAAAGGGGCACGAGGGAACTTGCCTTCTCTCCATGTACTCCCACCTTTCAGAGAAGCAGAATGGTGCAAGCAGGAACACACAGGGAGGAGTAGTGACAAAGAAGGTACCCCTGAAGCTACTTCTTATGATACTCGAAAGGTGCTGTGCCACTCTGATCGCAAACCTTGCAGTATTGTAAACTGAGGAGGGTGAATCTGCTTCTAGGCAGAAGGATCTCAGTGGGTGTAGACTTGAGGCCTAATGGTACAAGGAGACAAATCATCAAGTCTTTCAACTCAACAGGTAAACTAAGAGCAGGTTCCTTCCATCCCAATTGTAAAAATAGGGCCGCCACTTTGAATGTAGAAGGGGAGAGAAGGAGAAGAAAAACTGTTGAGGGAACATAGGTAACCCAGATAGCTTTATTTTATTCACTCGTGGAATATAAGCATCTCTGGCTGGCCATCCCTAGTTATTGCCATCCCTAGTTACCCTTGAGAAGGTAGTGTTGAGCTATCTTCTTGAACTGTTGCAGTCCACATGCTGTAGCTAGACCCATAATGCATTTGGGGTGGGAATTTCAGGATCTTGACCTAGCAGCAGTGAAGGAGCAGTGATATATTTCCAAGTCAGGATGGTGTGTGACTTGGAGGGGAACTTGCAGGTGATGGTGTACCCATGTATCTACTGTCCCTGTCCTTCTAGATTGAAGCTGTTGTGGGTTTGGAATGTGCTGACTAAGGATCTTCAGTGAATTTCTTCTGTGATCTTGCAGAAATTATGCATCGCTTACTGAGCATTGGTAAGAGGAGGGAGTGGATGCTTGCGGATATGGTGCCAGTTAAGCTGGCTGCTTTATCCTAGATGGTGTCAAGCATCTTGAGTGTTGTTGGTGCTGCACCAATCCAGGCAAATGGGGAGTATTCCTTCACTGACTTGTACTTTGTAGATGGTGGATAGGCTTTGGGACGTCAGGTGGTAAATTAATCACCACTTTATTGCTAGCCTCTTACTTGCTCTTGTAGCCATTGTATTTATATAGTGGGTTTCTGGTCAATTTTTACAAGTATTTTTCTGCTTATTGGTAACCCACAGGATATTGATTTGGGGAGGATTCAGTGATAGTAACACCATTGAAGGTCAAGGGGTGGTGGTTGGATGATCTCTTATTGGTGACAGTCATTGCCTAGCATTTGTGTGGTGCTATTATTATTTGCAACTTGTCAGTCCACGCCTGAATATTACGTGGATCTTGTTACGTTTGAACATGGACTGTTTCAGTATCTGAAGAGTCACAAATGGTGCTGAACTTCGTGCAATCATTGACGAATATTCTCGCTTCTGACTTTATAATGAAGGGAAGATCATTGTTGAAGCAGCTAATGATATTGAGCCTAGGACACTGAGGAACCTCTGCAAAGATGTCCTGCAGCTAAGATGACTGATCTTCAACAATTCAAATTATTCCTATGCACCAGTTATAACTCCAACCAGCAGAGAATTCACCCATTTCCCATTTCTTCCAGATCTGCCAGGATTCCTTGATGCCACTTTTGCTTTAATGTGACCTTGATGTCAAGGGCTACCACTTACACTTCACCTCTGGAATTAAGTTCTTTTTTAATTCATGTTTGAGCCAAGGCTGTCATGAAGTCAGAAGCTGAGTGACCCTGGCAAAACCCAAACTCAGTGCTAGTGAGCATACTACACCATTGCAAATAACCAATACATTTTCACCTTCACTGTGACAATGTCTGCTGCAATATTATTATTGATATAGGACTTTTTGGATGACTCACACTCAAAAAAGATATGATGAGGCTTTTCACATAACACAAGGATTTAAGAAATTGCAATTGCCACCCATGGCTTATATCTCACAAGCAACTGAGTCGTCGACTACAGAAAGCCTTATGTCAGAGAACCTTGATTCGTAATATGGAGAACTGTGACATTTGGATGGCACTGACGTCAAAAGCAATGCCAAGAGTGCCAGAGCCAGATAAAAGCAGTGTCCAGAGTGGATTTACATAATCAATGATGATCTCACCCATCTCCTCATATTTATTTCCTGAATAAACATTTCAAGAAAACCATGTGAAATTAAAGTTTGGGAGATATATAGTGGGCAGCTAGGCTCGGTGGATTAGGCATGGAAAATGCAGGACTTCAAGGATAGGGTCGGGAGGAGGTGAATCCGGGTGGGATACTCTTCGGAGAGTTGGTGTGGACTTGTTTGGCCGTCGGCCTGTTTCCATGGTGGAGGGATTTAATGATTCTGTATCCATAGGAATGGCCTTGACTTCCCAGATATTTGTCATTTCAATAAACCACCTTGTTCCCTTGCTAACATTTCTGTCCTTGGCACGTCACAGACTTCGAATGAAGCTTAATGCAGGCTGGAGGTAAAATACATAATTTCCCATTTAGGCACTTTACAGTTTCTAGGACTTATTATTGAGTTCCATAACTCCAGAGGATGACCTCTGTACTCTTTTTTTTTTCACATTTCCACCTTACCCTGGCTGTGCCTTGTTAGCTTTGCTCACAGCAGAGTGCATAAGAACCACAGATGGAGACATTTTCTCCTTTTCACAGATAACATCTGTTTTACAGATCTATGTCCCTTCTACTAGCCTTTATCATTCACTCTGGGCACACTCACCACATGCTCTTCCTACCTCTTTGTCATTAACAGAAAAAACAAATTTTTTGTTCCGAAGAAGAATCATACCAGACTCAAAATGGTAATTCTGTTTCTCTCTCCAAAGTCATGAGAGTGAGGACAAATCTAGAAAGGTCCAGTTCTGAGTCAGACAGAGCTGCTGACATGACTGCTCTTTGTTTGGAGCACCACTGCCCTTGGTTGCCTGGAACTGTGGTGCAATGGGTATCTCGGGGTTCCTGATTGGAGGTTGGGTTTCACTGAGCCCTTGTGATGTCCAGTGCTCCTGTCTTTCTCCCTGTGGTGTTAAGTCTCTTTTTCTGTTGGTGGCCATCCTTCTGCACATCTTTGTATCCTTCATGCAACTGTCTCTTCCCATTTTGCTGAGGGCCTGTGGAGGGCCAATGTAGCTTCCTTTTTTAGTTGTTCTCCACCTTTTTACATTCTCCCAATTCCTTTGTTTCCTCCTCCTCCATTGATTTTGGCTTCTTGGATGGGGTTGGATCAGTTGTTTTCCCACTGCATTGACCTCCTTTCTCCCCTCACCAGGCTCTCTCTCCTTCTGGGAGACATTTGTTTCAGTGCTCCTGCCACATTTCTGTTCTTTGGAGAATCCACGGCTCACATTGCCACTTGCAGTCATCTGAGTATATACTACTGCCACCCCCCTCTTGGCAGGCTTTATAGAGGTCGCCTGCTTCCCCATACAGTTAAATTGTCATGATTTGCAATTAAAAAGCTGTCAGTAAGGCTATATCCACCCTCTTCCCTGGCAGTAGACTGGTTGTATGGCCAGCCAGCTCACAGTCAGTCCTCAACTTTGAGATGCTAATCTATTTTATAGATATATTTTATTTTGTAAACCCCCACAATACTGCCAAACAGCAGTAGTGCTTATTTATTCCCCAGCATGTTATGTCTGCCCAGATGTAGGACACATTGAAGAACAACGAGTGCAGAAATTTTTATTTGTATTCCACCAGCAGGAAGAAAGAAAACACCTGAGTGATCAGAGGCAAACAGTGCCCTTCTCATCAAAGGGCAATGTGTAAGTGATCAAAAAAAGGGGAGGCAGGGATCATATTAAAATAGAATCGGAGGGTGAAATAGAACACTCCACAACCCGTAGTTCCCACCTCTCCCTGAAAACCTTGAGGGTGTTGGTAGAAACTGCGTGCTCCTCCAGGGTTACCTGGGCCTGAACGTAACCACAGAAAAGGGGCAGGCAATCAGCCATTAAGGCTCTATCCGTTATACCGTTGCCTATTAAATAACCATCAATCAAGCCTCTATTCTTTAAACTACTGCTATTACTATATCCATAAAATATTTGTCTTCCATTTATTCAATCACCATCTGATAGATGTTACCCATTACTCTTAATTAAATCTCTATCCAGTAAGCTTCCATCAAGAATAATTTATCTATCACACCTCCAATGATATGTGGTTAAAGTAGCGTAGTGTTAATATTACTGGTCTAATAATGCAGAGGCCTAGACAAATAATCCGGAGAGGAGTTCAAATCCCACTATGGCAGCAGAGGAATTTAAATTCAGGTGGTTAACTAAATTCAAATCAGTGATGATGGTGTTTATGACAACTTCATTGTTGTAAAACCTTGGTTCCACAACATTCTTTAAGGAAAGAAATCTGCTGCCTGTTAGACCCACATGTAATTGCAGACACACTGTTTTTCATACCAAACCCCAAGAAAAATAAGTGAATTAAATTAGGTGTGCTAAAGGTAAACTCACCCAGTCAAACCTTACAAAGTTTTACTTACAAATAGGAACTAGTGACAACATTTGTGAGGAAAAAAAGGCACCGAGAAATAAAGCAGGAAGGAACACAAACCAAAACAATGAATTACTCTCACCAGGAACAAAAGTAGGAAAATCAATCTAAAAATGGTAGGGTCTTAAAGGAAATGGCTGCAAAGATTGGTTATACATTGATTATAATCTTACAAAATATGAGGTTGTCCATGTTGACAGAAAGCACCACACATTCCTGCAATAAGCCTCCAAGCATTACAATTCCCATTTAATGTTCTCAATTCATTTCTCATTGATAAGGATCAATCATTAAGTCTCAATTCACTGGATACTAATGATCAAACATTGACCAATAACACTCCATTCATTGAACCATTGACATTAAACCTTCATTCTTTAAATACCTTAGTAACCATTCAGCAAAGAAACTCCTATTTGTTAAATGTCCAATCAATCAATCAATCAATCAATCTCCATACATTTCAAAAGCTAAACTCATAACTTTAATTCCTTGTCCATTAAATTTCTATCCAATAAACATCCATTTTAAAACTTTGTTGCTGAAATCCAATCCATTTGTTGAGTTCTGTGTATCAGAGCACTAATCAATAAGTTTCCTTCAAATCATTAAACAGCAGACTGTTAAAAATGTGAGGACAATTGTAAGGTGGATGATCAGCTGAAAGGTATCTGGATAATCTGAATTGAATTGAATTGATTTATTGTCACGTGTACAGAGGTACAGTGAAAAGCTTAGTCTTGCGAGCAATACAGGCAGTTGACGTAGATAAGTAGCATAGATAAGTAAATAATAAGTAAATACGTAAAAATAAAAACACAGCTACAGGCGAATGTTAAGAGTTTGTGAGTCCATTCAGTGTTCTAACAACAGTAGGTAGAAACTGGTTCGAAACTGGCTGGTGCATGTCTTCAGGCTTCTGTACCTTCTCCCCAGTGGTAGAGATTGTAGAAAAACATTGCCAAGGTGGAAAGGATCTTCAAGAATGCTGATGGCCTTTCCTTGACAGTGGACCTGGTAGATGGATTCTACAGATGGGAGGTTGGCCTTTGTGATTGTCCGGGCCAAGTTCACCACTCTCTGTAACTGTCTCTGATCTTGAATGGTACAGTTGCCATACCAGATAGTGATACATCCAGACAGAATGCTCTTGATGGCAAACCTATAAAAGTTGGCAAGGGTATTCGCCAGCTGCCTGAGGAAGAAGAGATGGTGTTGGGCCTTTGTAACCAGTGTGATCACATGAAGAGTCCAAGAAAGCTTGTTGTGGATGACCACTCCTAGAGCTTGACACTCTCCACTCATTCCACCTCTGTGCTGTTAATGTGTATGGGGGCATGAGTATCGTCCTGCTGAAAGTCAATAATGAGTTCCTTGGTTTTGCCGGCATTGAGAGCTAGGTTGTTCTCAGCGCACCATTTTTCCAGGTCTTCCACCTCCAGTCTGTAGTCTGTTTCGTTGTCATCTGAGATTTGATCAATTATGGTGGTGTCCTCAACGAACTTGTAAATGGCATTAGTCTGGTATTTGGCAATGCAGTCATGGGTGTGAGTGGGAAATCGGAGGACTGGGAAGCTTTTAAAGGACAACAGAGGATAACCAAAAAGAAAATACGCAAAGAAAAAATAAGTTACGAAGCTAAACTGGCCAAAAATATAAAAGGAGGATAGTAAAGGCTTTTTTAGGTATGTGAAAAGAAAAAAAATAGTTAAGACTAAAATTGGGCCCTTGAAGACAGAAACGGGTGAATTTATTACGGGGAACAAAGAAATGGCAGAAGAGTTGAATTGGGAAGACACAAGCAACCTCCCAGATGTAATAGTGGCTGAAAGACCTGAACTGAAGGGAATTTATATTAGGCAGGAAATGGTGTTGGAGAGACTGTTAGGTCTGAAGGCTGATAAGTCCCCGGGACCTGATGGTCTGCATCCCAGTGTACTGAAGGAGGTGGTTCGAGCAATCGCGGATGCATTGGTGATCATTTTCCAATGTTCTATAGATTCAGGATCAGTTCCTGTGGATTGAAGGTGGCTAATGTTGTCCCACTTTTTAAGAAAGGAGGGAGAGAGAAAACAGAGAATTATAGACCAGTTAGTCTGACCTCCGTGATGGGAAAAATACTGGAGTCAATTATAAAGGACGACATTATGACACATCTGGATAGTAGTAACAGGATAGGTCAGAGACAGCATAGATTTATGAAGGGGAAATCATGCTTGACTAATCTTCTGGAATTTTTTGAGGATGTAACTCTGAAGATGGACAAGGGAGATCCAGTGGATGTAGTATACCTGGACTTTCAGAAAGCCTTTGATAAAGTCCCACATAAGAGGTTAGTGAGCAAAATTAGGGCACATGGTATTAGGGACAAAATACTGACATGGATTGAAAATTGGTTGGCTGACAGGAAACAAAGAGTAGTGATAAACGGTTCCCTTTCGGAATGGCAGGCGGTGACCAGTGGTGTGCTGCAGGGATCAGTGCTGGGAACGCAGCTTTTTACAACATTCATTAATGATATAGATGAAGGTATTAAAAGTAATATTACCAAATTTGCTGATGACACAAAGCTGGGTGGCAGGGTGAAATGTGAGGAGGATGTTAGGAGAATATAGGGTGGCCTGGACAGGCTAGGTGAGTAGATTGATGCATGGCAGATGCAGTTTAATGTGGATAAATGTGTGGTTATCCACTTTGGTGGCAAGAACAGGAAGGCAGATTACTACCTAAATGGAGTCAAGTTAGGTAAAGGAGCAGTACAACGAGATCTAGGTGTTCTTGTACATCAGTCAATGAAAGCAAGCATGTGGGTACAGCAGGCAGTGAAGAAAGCTAATAGCATGCTGGCCATCATAACATGAGGAATTGAGGAGAGAAGCAAAGTCCTTCTGTAGCTGTACAGGGCCCTGGTGAGACCGCACCTGGAATATTGCCAAACCAGAGGACACAGTTTACAAATAAGGGGTAGGCCACTTAGAACAGAGTTGAGGAGAAACATCTTCACCCAGAGAGTGTTGGTTGTTTGGAATGCTTTGCCCCAGAAGGCTGTGGAGGCCAAGTCTCTGGATACTTTCAAGAAAGAGTTGGATAGAGCTCTTAAGGTTAGTGGAATCAAGGGTTATGGTGATAAGTCAGGAACAGGATACTGATTGAGGATGATCAGCCATGATTATAATGAATGGTGGTGCTGGCTCGAAAGGCAGAATGGCCTACTCCTGCATCTATTGTCTATTGTATACAGTGAGTGCAGTAAGGGGCTGAGTACGCACCTCTGGGGGCTCCAATGTTGAGCGTTAGTGAAGAGGAAATATTATCCCCAATCTTCACTGATTGTGGCCTGTGGGTCAGGAATCTGAGGATCCGGTTGCAGAGAGTGGGGCTTAGTTGGAGATCACTAAGTTTCATAATCAATCAGTCTCGAGGAGATAATAGTGTTGAAGGCTTAACTGAGTCAATGAGCAGGATTCTTATGTAGCTGTTCTTGGTGTCAAGATGTTCTTGAGAGGAGTGATGGGAAATTGATATGGCATCTAACGTGGATCTGTTGGTCCGATAGTCAAATTGGAGTGGGTTGAGAGTAATGGGGGAGGCTGGAGTTGATTAATGCTATGACCAGCCTTTCAAAGCACTTCATGACCACTCAAGTTAGGGCCACTGGGTGGTAGTCATTGAAACATGTTGCATGAGCATTCTTAGGCACAGGGATGATGTTGGTCCTCTTGAAACAGACAGGGACAGTGGCCTGCTGCAGGGAGAGGTTGAAGATGTCCATGATGTCTGAGTCCTATATTCCGGCTCCACAATATTGGAGACATGAAGATGAGAGTTTTCAGAGAAGATTTGCTTCAGGCTTGTAACTTACTTGAGAAAAGTGAATTGCCTGCAACTCTTTGTCTCGGTGCCATCTCTTGAGGTTTCTTCTTATGGGGAATTTATGTATGATTCTGTTCATTATTGTTAGGACCAGTTGTAGGAGTCTAACATACCTCCATTTCTCCCAGGCATCTCCACAACGGGTTCAATTCCTTGGCCGCTTTATTCGTACGTCCCAACTTCTACATGTAAGCATGTATAGATCAGAGTGAAAAACATCATTTCAATAGTTATGCTAAATTGTTAAAACAATTCATTCTACTCAGCTCCTTACATTAAGTACAGATCTTAAACCAGTCTAAATTTAGTGTCAAATGAAAAGTAATTGGTGTGTTGTACATTTTGCAATCATATTCTAGAGCACTACTATAACACTGACAAATTTTCCAGAAGTGACACCTGTTTTTTCATATCATATCATGAAACTATCCCTATAACTCAATCTACTTGCTAATAATGTGCTGTCTTATCAACCATATTATTCAATGCCTCATTTTATTTACGGTGTTGTCATGGCTGAAATTTCAAAGACTGACCACCACTTCAAGATGAGAGGTCTTACAATTTAAGCACTGTAAAATATTGCAAGGTAAAATACAAGTGAAAAACACCTTACTTCTCTTTCATAGAATTTGGGAATTCTGACCTTGCATGACAGTAACTCACTTTTCAATAATGATTATGGAAAAGCAGTGAGAAATGAGGAACTTGACTAACCATACCTCTAGCCATCTCTACCACAAAGACTTTTGTTTCACTCATTTCTGGAACACTGTTAATCACATTGCTGTCTCCCAGATTTTGCAAATGAAACTACTAAGAACCTATACCTATTTTCTGTGCTATATCTCTGACAGACGCTGTAATCAATAGGACCGAGTCCCTGCTCTTTCATCACATATTTTCTTTCTCTTTTCTTGACATTTTTCCACTTCCCTATTATGAATACTGCTTTCCCTACTGTTTCTGGCAACAATATAACCTCTCCACTCCTTAATGGAATCTTCAATTTATTCCATCTAGTTGACGTATAAAAATTGGAAAGCAGTTCCAGGAAAGTCTCAACAGTGATTGTCAGGAAGGTTAAATAAGCTAATGAAAATAAGAGAACTGATATTTAACTTTGAAACAGACATAATGCAAGTTGAGAAATGTTAAAATATCCAGCCATATAAAATTTCAATCAATATTCATCCTCACCTGTTGGATCACCTTCATGCCTTGCTATCCTGGTAAATGAATAACAATAGAACACTACACTCAAGTGGGATTTTTCTTCTCAGAAAACTCAGTTTGAGTTTTCACTGTACCAATGGTGATAGTGATGATGTTTGCCCTCCCTGTGAAAACTCAGGAAAATGATATCAATGTTTCATCTCACCCAGAAAGTCTGCCTGAATACAAATTTTAGTTTGGAATTAACTTGTGATACCACCAGGCAAACAATTAACTAATTTTACAATATGTCTGTTTGTTATTTGAGCAAACCAATCCACCTAGAGCACAACACATTCATTTCATAGACCATAAGAAATAGGAACATGAATAGGTCATTTCACCCCTTGAGTCTGTTCCACCATTCAGTAGAAATTGATATTCTTGTCCACTTTTCAGCCTTTTCCCCTTCACCCCCGAGTCCTGTATTGATGAAGAATGTATCAGCCTTAAATATACACAATGCCCCCACAGCTCTCTGTGGCAAGGAGTTCCAAAAACTTACAACCCTCAGAGAAGAAATTCTTCCTCATCTCAAGTCTTAAAATTATGCCCCTTTATTCTGAAATTATGCAGTCTGATCATTGAATCTCCCATGAAGTGGTGACCTTATAGAGGTTTATAAAATCATGAGGGGTATGGATAGGGTAAATAGACAAGGTCTTTTCCTTGAGGTGGGGGAGTCCAGAACTAAAGGGCATAGGTTTAGGGTGAGAGGGGAGAGATTTAAAAAAGCACCGAAGGGGCAAATTTTTCACGCAAAGGGTGGCACATATATGGAATGAGCTGCCAGAGGAGGTGGTGGAAGATCTGGATAGGTATATGAATAGGAAAAATTTAGAAGGATACAGGTCAAGTGCTGGCAAATGGGACTAGATCAATTTAGGATATTTGGTCAGCATGGATAAGTTAGACCGAAGGGTCCGTTTCAGTGCTGAAAATCTCTATGACTCGAATTCTATCCTCTCAATATTTACCTTGTTGAGCCCCTTAAGAATCCTACATGTTTCAATGAGATCACCTCTCATTCTTCAAAACTCCACAAAGTCCCAATCTGTTTAGCCCTTGTTCATATGACAATTCTTCCATTCCAGGCCTCATCATAGTGAACCTTCTTTGAATTGCCTCCAAATAAAATATTTTAAATAAAGGAATCAGCATGACAGTAATTTTCCCAGATGCACTCTGATGTCCAGCGACACATGAATTCAAAAACAGCAAAGGCAGTAACTGTGCAGGTGTTCTCTCTCTCTCCTGTACTCACGATGTGCTTCCTTTGTCTGCTCTTCTCCCTTTTAAAACTGCTGTTGTTTGACTTTTTTTTTCCCAAAGTTCCAAAACAATGCAACAGCATATAAAACAGTAATTGCTGCTCCTGGAATTCGAGGAAATCACCTCCAGCACCTAAAATACTCAAAAAAAAAGGAGCAGTTCTTACAGCCAGACATTTTTCCTGTCCTCCATCTTGGATTACCCAGAATAGAACAGTAATAGAATAGAGGTTTACAAAATTATGAGGGGCATAGATAGGATAAATAGACAAAGTCTTTTCCTTGGGATCAGGGAGTCCAGAACTAGAGGGCACAGGTTTAGGGTGAGAGGGGAAAGATATAAAAGAGACCAAAGGGGCAACTTTTTCATGCAGAGGGTGGTACGTGTATGGAATGAGCTGCCAGAGGATGTGGTGGAGGCTGGTACAATTGCAACATTTAAGAGGCATTTGGATGGGTATATGAATAGGAAGGGTTTGGAGGGATATGGGCCGAGTGCTGGCAGGTGGGACTAGATTGGGTTGGGACATCTGGTCGGCGTGGACAGGTTGCACCGAAGGGTCTGTTATCAAGCTGTATATCTCAATGACCCTATGACAGTAGGAGTATACTTAATAGGGAATCAGGAGGGCAAAAAGAGGATAAGAGATAGCGTTGGCAAATAGGGTATAGGAGAATTGAACGGGATTTTACAAATACATTTAGGACTAAAGGGTAACTTGGGCGCGAATAGTGCCACTCAAAGATCAGCAAGGCAGCCTTTGTGTGGAGCCGCAGGAGATAGGGGAGACACTAAACAAGTATTTTGCATCAGTATTTACTGTGGAGAAGGTCATGGAAGACATAGAATTTAGGGAAATAGACGGTGACATTTTGAAAAATGTCCATATTACAGAGGAGGAAGTGCTGGATGCCTTGAAATGCATAAAGGTGGATAATACTCCAGGACCTGATCAGGTGTACTCTAGAACTCTGTCGGAAGCTTGAAAAGTGATTGCTGGGCTCCTTGCTGAGATATTTATATGATCGATAGTCACAGGTGAGGTGCCAGAAGACTGGAGGCTGGCTAATGTGGTGCTACTATTTAAGAAAGGTGGTAACAACAAGCCAGGGAACGATAGACCGGTGAGCCTGATGTCAGTGGTGGGCATGTTATTGGAGGGAATCCTGAGAGACAGGATTTACAAGTATTTGGAAAGGCAAGGATCGATTAGGGATAGTCAACAAGGCTTTGAGAGTGGGAAATCATGTCTCACAAACTTGATTGAGTTTTTTGAAGAAGTAACAAAGAGTATTGATGAGAGCAGAGCGGTGGACATGATCTATATGGACTTCAGTAAGATGCCCATGGAAGCCTGGTTAGCAAGGTGAGATCTAATGGAATACAGGGAGAACTAACCATTTAGATACTAAACTGGCTCTAAGGTAGAAGACAGATGGTGGTAGTGGAGGGTTGTTTTTCAGATTGGAGGCCTGTAACCACTGGGGGTTGGCAAAGTTTTTTCACTGGGGTGGGGGAGCCCAGAACTAGAGGGTTTATGTTTAGGGCGAGAGGGCAAAGATATAAAAGGGACCAACGGGGCAACGTTTTCCACGCAGACGGTAGTGAGTGTATGGAATGAGCTGCCAGAGGAAGTGGTGGAGGCTGGTACAATGTCAACATTAAAAAGGCATCTGGATGGGTATATGACAAGGGCGGGCAAAGGGTCTATTTCCATGTTGTACATCT
This sequence comes from Chiloscyllium plagiosum, assembly GCF_004010195.1. NCBI lineage: Eukaryota > Metazoa > Chordata > Chondrichthyes > Orectolobiformes > Hemiscylliidae > Chiloscyllium > Chiloscyllium plagiosum. The sequence continues at coordinate 15,487,531 of NC_057738.1, read as the reverse complement.
CTATCACTCTATGCTCACAGTACTCCAGATATGGTCACACCAGCACCTTATACAGTTGCAGTAGGACTTCCCTACCCTTATACTCCAATCTTCTTGAAGTAAGAATCAACATTTCATTTACCTTCCTGATTACCTGTTGCACCTGTGTGTTTTTTTATTTCATGCACAGATATCCTCAAGTCCCTTTCTGTTGCTGTTTTCTGCAGTTTTTCCCCCATTTAATGAATATTCTGTTATTTTGTTTTTCAACATGAACAACTTCAGAACTTTTCACATTATACTCCATTTGACTTATGTCCACTATCAAGATATGTCTGCAAATGTTGTATCCCTCTTGCAACCTGTCTTTCCACCTATTTTTGGGTTGTCTGTAAATTTGGCTATAGTACATCTGCTTTCTTTTTCCAAGTCAAAATTATCTATTGCAAACAGACAAATGGTGTTGTGGTACCAGTACTGACACTTGTGGAGCCCCTCGAGTTAGAGACCTGAAAAAGAACATCTTATCCCTACTCACCGTTGCCTGCCATAGAGTTGTAGATTTGTATAGCATGGAAATAGAGCCTTTAGTCCATTCTAACCAGATAACCTATCCATGCCCCTCATGGTATTATAAACCTTTCTAAGGTCCCTCCTCAGTCTCCAACATTCCAAGGAAAATAGCCGCAGTCTATTCAGCTTCTCCCTGTGGCTCAAATCACCCCCATTAGCCAGTTTTCTCTCTGTGCCAATATACCATCTCCAAGATCCTCTTATAACTTAACCTTTGTAAGATACCTTGTCAAACCCTTTATAGAAGTCCAAGCACAACACATCTCCTGATCTTGAAAAAAATCCATTAAATTAGGCATCCATGATTTCCCTTTCATGAAGCCATGCTGACTGCTTGATTAGATGACGAATTGCCAAATGTGCTACTACTTCTTTAATCATCTGCAGTATTTTTCTTTCCTGCCAAGGATCATTCCAAGGTTGTGATTGTCTCTCATATAGAGTATGAGGTTAAAACATTGTTGCAATCTTTTTTGTTGTAATTAAGTACAAGTTACAGAAACCAGCTTTCAGTCATGTATTTCAAGTAAAGGTGGTACAGAAAGTCAGGCCTATTGGACATCTTCAACTTGTTACTGTGATTAAAAAAAGTATACCCCAATTCCAAATGCAGAGATAGACCAGCTAATAACCAGAGGCATGGCATATGCCACAGAGAGTGTGGGTTCATTTGGCAAAGTTGGAATCCTGATGAGTACAAACATGCCAGACATCACAGACAGAGGAGCCAATTCAGTATAAGTAGAGCAGCATTAGGTGTCCCATCAGTTTTGCTGTCTTGAACACTCCAGTGGAGACTTTAGTAGTTGCAGAAAACTCACCATCCAATAGGGCAACAACGCAAATCCAGCTGAAGAACCGTTGTAGAACTATAGTTTCCTCCATATGTAAATATGTCAAACAGTCTTCAATTCGCTGTTGATGTGCCAGACATCTAATATGAAATTGCTTATGAAAAGATTTACGCTTCTAGGTGCTCAAACTAAATTCCATCACGTTGTCTGATATAACGAATCATCTGAAATACCGAACTCCCAGCTCTAATTAAAACCAAACTGTTTGGATTCTCCAATTCACTACTTGTCTGTACCACTCACTGACTGTTCAGATTCCAGTTGACCAAATCAGTGGGGCATTCTTTCATTTGAATCAATTTCAGCCTGATTTATATTTAAAGTTACCATTTACTTTCAAATTACCTTTGACAAATGTTTCAATTGTTGTGGTGGTAGGTGGTGTACACCCTGCAATCTGTTACTTTTCAATATATCATTGGTGGTATGTTACAACCATTGTTTTGCAGGTACATTATAGTCTTTAAATATGATTACAGCCTTTATTATGTGAGTGACTTTACAGGTCTTGTGTTATTTCACAACATATGCATGACTTGTTATATGTGGTAATTTTCAATATCATGTTTGGTCCATTTTGGCAGATTATGGTATAATTTGGCCATTAAATGTTCTGTAATGGGGAATAAAGTTAATGATAAAGAGAGTGGGGCAAAATACAAGGAAGGTGCAGAAGGAATGTAGATGATGACTTGTGTATATAGTTTGAAAGAGCAACAAAGTCAACAGATTAGAGTATGGCACTATTGCATTCCGGAAAGTCTGGTGCATCTACCTTCTTCCCTCAGGACTGCGGATCTCCTGTCTCCGAAACCATAAAACTGTCTAAAGCTCCTGTCTTCACTTTCTTAGAAGACTGGCAGTATCTTTGCTCTTTCCAGTGTCATCTGCAGTTTTGTGTCTTTCTTCTTGAAGCT
>NC_057738.1:15458170-15484708 GCF_004010195.1 Chiloscyllium plagiosum | reverse complement strand
AGTATGTCTAGTCATACTTACATTTTCACATTTCTTGTATACCAGCCTTATTTACTGCAAATGCTTGTCTCTTCTGCCTTACACTTCAATTTCTAAATTTCTTTCATTTCCATCTTTGTTTCCCTCACTCAGGTGCCTGAAACATTGCCACTCCAGTTTAAACTCTCCACCACTGTACCAGCAAACACTCCTGTGGGGATCTTGGTTCCAGTTCAGGTTGGCTACAACACATTCACTTTATGGCTCATAAGGAATAGAAACATGACTAGGTTGTTCAGTTCCTCACGTTTGGCCTGCCACGCAACAGGATCAGAGCTGATCCGAAATCACTCATGTCCACTTTTCTATGTTTTTCCTATGACCCTTAATTTTACTTCTGACCAATAATCTATCTCAGCCTTAAATATATTTGAGGACTGTGCCCTCACAGCTCTCTGTGCCAAGGGGTTCCAAGGACTTATAACCTTTCAAAGAAATTTCTCATTTCAGTCTTTCATTGGCACCCCTTTAGTTTGAAATATGGTCTCTAGTCTTAAGACTCTCCCATGAGGGGAAACATCGTCTCAGTATTTAGCCTGTCAAGCCCTTTAAGAACCTTACTTGTTTCGATGAGATCTCCTCATTCTCTTAAACACCAGTGAGTAGATTCCAAACCTGTTTAGCCTTTGTTCATAAAATAATCCCTCCATTCCAGGGCTCATCCTAGTGAACCATTCGCTGGTGCCTCCAATGAAATAAGGGGACCAAAACACTCTCCATATTCTAGATGTGGTCTCAGCAGCACCTTGCAGGGTTGCAGTAAGACCTCCCTATCTTATATTACAATCCCTTGAAACAAAGGCCAAAATTCCATTGGCTTTCCTATTTATCTGCAGCACCTCTGAGCTAGCTTTCTACATTTTGTGCATAAGTAACCCCAAGTCCTTTGTGTTGCGGCTTTCTGCAGTTTTCCCCATTTAAATAACACTCTTCTTTTGATCTCCCTTCCAAAATGAATGACTTCACATTTCCCGCATTACACGGCATTTGATAACTTTTTGCCCACTTACATAACCAATGACTATCTCTTTAAACTGTTTGTATCCATCTCAAAACTCCCTCTTTCCAACTTTTGTTGTCTCTTTTATAAATTGGACTACAGTACATTTGCGTCCTTCCTCCAAGGCAATAATACACATTGTAAACAGTTGTGGTCCCAGCATGGATCCCTCAAGAATTGCAATGGTTACAGGTTGCCAACTTGAATCAAAAACTTGATTTCCACTTGCTGCTTTATCTTTAAATCTTTATCCACACCAAAGTCTTGAGGTACCTTGCTGAATGCCTTCTGGAAGTCTAACTACAACACATCTACTGGCTCCTCTCTATCCACTCTGGGTGAGACCTCCTCAAAAAAATTCTGATAAATTAGAAAGACATAAAAAGGTGCCAACTTCCACCGAATCGACCCAACGCCTCAAGAATCTAAATCCCTCTGCCCTACATCATTCTTCCTAGTATGTATTATTTGGTCTATTCTCTCAATACCAATCTTGCCAGCAGGTGGCAATGGGAGCAGTCCTGAGATTATTACCTTTAAGGTCCTGTTTCTTAATTTTTTCCTTGCTTGCTACATTCTGTTTGCAGGATCTCAACCTTCTTTTCTTCCAATGTCATCAATACCAAAATTGACCATGACCTCTGGCCGTTCTTCCTACCCCTTAGGAAACCACTCAGTGACATCTTTAGTCCTATCACCTGGAAGGCAACACAATCCTGGTGTCACATCTGCAGCTACAGAAATGACTATCTCTTCACAATCTCCTACCACTATTGTTCTCACTCTTTTTACTCCAACCCCCAATGCAGCTGAGTCACTACTGTGTTGCAATGGACTCGAGTCATGTTGCATTTCCTTGAGAAACAATCTCCCTCAGCAGTATTCACAAAGAGATACCCCTTACAGATACCCCTGTGTTGCTAGCTGTTCCTCCAAATCCAAAAGATGAATTTGGAAACACTTCCAGCGTAAAAAGTCACTCTGGATACTGGAAAAAAAGATAGAAGCAGGAAAAAAACCTGGTGCCCAGCAACACTTGAGAAACATGGAGGTACAGCGAAAAACAAGTTAATTTAGAAAGGCAGTGTGCAAATTTATTTCAGAAAGAAGCTACTAATACACAAAGAAAAGGCTGATTAAAATTGGGGTGCCACATAGCAGTCTCCAAAACAGCAAGATTTTGAGAAGATTGTAGCACAGTTTGAGGTTCTGGATGTAGGTTTGCTCACTGAGCTGGAAGGCTTATTTTCAGAAATCTCAACCATAATAGGTAACATCTTCAGTGAGCCTCCAGATGAAGTACTGGTGCTGTAGCCCGCTTTCCATTTAAATGCGTGGGTTTCCTTGGGTTGGTGACATCATTTCCCATGCTGATGTCATCTGCTGTAGTTTTTCCTCAATGTGGTAAATGGGATCCAAGCCAACGTGTTTGTTGATAGAGTTCTGGTTGGAATGCTATGCTTCGAGGAATTCTCGTGCATATCTCTGTTTGGCTTCTCCTAAAATGGATGTGTTGTCCCAGCCAAAGTGGTGTTCTTCCTCATCTGGATGTAAGGATACGAGTGAGAGTGGGTTATGTCTTTTTGTGGCTAGTTAATGTTCATGTATCCTAGTGGCTAGGTTTCTGCCTGTTTGTCGAATGTAGTGTTTGTTACAGTCTTGCAAGCTATTTTGTTTGTTTCTGTACAGGGTCTTTCAACTTCATTAGCTGCTGTTTTAGCGTATTGGTGGGTTTGTGGGCTATCATGATGCCAAGGGGGCCGAGTAGTCATGCAGTCATTTCTGAGGTGTCTTTGACATAGGGGAGATTGGCTAGGGTTTCTGGACGTGTTTTGTCTGCTTGTTTGGATTTGTTGCTATGAAATCGGCAGATTGTGTTCATTGGCTACCCATGCTCTTTGAATACACTGTATAGGTGATTTTCCTCTGCTCTGCCTAGTTACTCTGTGCTGCAGTGTGTGGTGGCTCATTAAAATAATGTTCTAATGCAGCTTAGTTTGTGGATATTGGGATGATTGCTTCTGAAGTTCAATATTTGGTCTGTATGTGTTGTTTTCCTGTAGATGCTGGTTTGAAGTTCCCCAATGGGAGCAGAGGAAAATCAACACTTCAACTGGGACAACACAGCCATCCGAGGACAAGCCAGAGACACACATGAGAATTCCTAGAAGTATGGCATTCCAACCGGAATTCTATCAACAAACACAGTGACTTGGATCCCATTTACCACCACTGAGAAAAAGAACTGGAAATCACATCACCATAGGAACTGATGGCACCAAAGGAAATGACTTCACCAACTGAAGGAAACCCAAACATATAAATAGAAAGCGGGCTACACCACCAGTGCTTCATCCAGAGGCTCACTGAAGATGTTACCTAGTATGGTGATGAAATGTCTGAAAATGAACTTTCCAGCAAACCTACATCCAGAATGCAGCTTATGTAAGGTGGAGGTAGCCAGGATCTAGCACAGCTTTGAAGGATTACAGACTTACTAGAAAGGAGCTCAAAATGGACTGAGGAGAGCAAGGAGAGGGCATGAAGAAGGCTTGGCAGGAAGGTTTAGGGAGAACTCAAAGGCATTTTACTCAGAAGTGAGGAATACGGGAATAATCAGGGAGAAGGTAGGGTCAGTCAGGGAGAGCGTAACGAACTTGTGTGTGGAGTCTGAGCAGATAGGGGAAGCCCTAAATGAGTTTTTTGCTTCAGTTTTCACCAAGGAAAGGGGCCTTCTTGTGAATGAGAACTTTGAGGAGTCAGGAAACAGGCTTGAAAAGATAGAGATTGAGAAAGTTGATGTGCTGGAAACGTTAGCAAACATTAAATTGATAAGTCCCCAGGATCAGACCAGATTTATCCTAAGTTGCTCCGGGAAGCGAGAAAGGAAGTTGCTAAGCCGCTGGTGAAGATCTTTGCTTCGCCACTCTCCATGGGAATCGTACCGGAGGATTGGAGGGAGGCGAACGTTGTTCCTCTTTTCAAGAGGGATAATAGGGAAATACCTGGAAATTACAGACCAGTCAGTCTTACGTCTGTGGTCAGCAATGTTTCGGAAATCATTGAGGGATAGGATTTATGACTATTTGGAAAAGCATAATGTGATTAAAAGCAGTCAGCATAGCTTTGTGAGGGGCAAGTCACGTCTCACAAAGCTTGAGTCCTTTGAGGTGCCGAGACAGGCCGACAAAGGTCGGGCAATGAATGTGGTGTATATGGACTTCAGCAAGGCATTTGATAAGGTTCCCATGGTAGGCTTATTCATAAAGCCAGGAGGTATGGGATACTGGGAGATTTGGCTCTCTGGATTCAGGATTGGTTGGCTGACAGAAGACAGAGTGGTTGTTGATGAAAAATATTCTGCCTGGAGGTCAGTGGTGAGTGGTGTCCCACAGGGCTCTGTTCTTGGGCCTTTGCTCTTTGCAGTTTTTATAAATGACTTGGATGAGGAGGTTGAGGGGTGGATTTGTAAATTTGCCAATGACATAAAGGTTGAAGGTGACGTTGATAGTATCGAGGGCTGTTGCAGGCTGCAGGACGACATTGACAGATTAGATTAGATTACTTAGTGTGGAAACAGGCCCTTTGGCCCAACAAGTCCACACCGACCCGCCGAAGCGCAACCCACCCATACCCCTACACTTACCCCTTACCTAACACTACAGGCAATTTAGCATGGCCAATTCACCTGACCTGCACATCTTTGGACTGTGGGAGGAAACCGGAGCACCTGGAGGAAACCCACGCAGACACGGGGAGAATGTGCAAACTCCACACAGTCAGTCGCCTGAGGCGGGAATTGAACCCAGGTCTCTGGCACTGTGAGGCAGCAGTGCTAACCACTGTGCCACCCAGGAGGGAGAGCTGGGCTGAGAAATGGCAGATGGAGTCCAACCTGGATAAATGCAAAGTGATGCATTTTGGAAGGCCGAATTTAACTGCTGAATATAGGATTAAAGACAGGATTCTTGGCAATGTGATGGATCGATGAGATTTTGGTGTTCAAGTGCATAGATCCCTCAAAGTTGCCACCCAAGTGCGTATGGTGTTTGGCTTTCATTAAAAGGGGGATTGAGTTTGAGAGCCAAGAGGTTTTGCTGCAGCTCTACAAAACCCTGGTGAGACCACACTTGAAATATCATGTCCAGTTCTGGTTGCCCTATTATTGAAGGCTTTAGAGAGGGTGCAAAGGAGGTTTACCAGGATGCCGCCTCAACTGGAGGACTTGTCTTATGGGGAGAGGTTGACTAAGCTCGAACGTTTCTCTCTGGAGAGGAGGAGGAGGAGGAAGACAAGTGACCTGATCCAGGTGTACAAGGTAATGAGAGGCATGAATAGAATTGATAACCAGAGAATTTTCCCCAGGGCAGAATTGACTACCACAAGGGTTCATAGTTTTAAGGTGTTAGGAGACATCAGAGGTAGGTTCTTTACTCAGAGTTGTGAATACATGGAATGTGTTGCCAGTGGAAGCAGAGTCATTAGGGACATCTAAACTACTGCTGGACATGCACATAGACAGCAGTGAATTGAGAGGTGCGTAGGTTAGGTGATTTTTAAATTAGGATTAATCCTTGGCACAACATTGTACGCCAAAGGGCCTGTTGTGTGCTGTACTTTACTATGTTCTGCATGACACTTCACTTACCTCTCCAAAAATATTCTTTTGACACGCCCCCTTTCGCGCAATTTTTCTCTACAGTCCCCTCTCTCCATTTTTACCTTAGTCCTTCTTTAACACACGTTCCAACTCACCCTCACTGAACCAAACCACACTGATGAACATTTCCAACCACATTATACTCCGTCCAACCGTCGCTTTCTAACACCCGCCACGTGCCAGAACTGAACGCTCTTTGTGGGCGGGTCCTCAGTGCGTGGCGGAAGACGCACGAGACACTAATCACCGGGTCAGAGGAACACGTTTCCATGGAATCAGGCTCCAGTGGGGCGAAGCCTCGTGAGAGGGCTGTCAGTTAAATGGGCGGGAACCGCGTGAGGTGCACACCCACCGGCAATTGTGGGTGGAGCCTTGAGGGCTGGCGCTTCTCCATGATCAAGGCTCTTGTGTTGGGAATCCCGGTTGTGGACGAGCTGGTTGACAAAACCTTTCAATTGATTTGTTCCTGCTCAATGATCACTTCGTGCTGTACCCATGGCGATGAGAGGGAGAAAGCGGAGCTCGAATTTAAAATTCGGCCCAGCGGTTGACACTGTGGAAGGTGGTTTTTAACTTAGCCACAGCCGGTGAGCAACAGGTGTCATCTCGAACTCAATTTCAAAATGCTGTGGACACTGACTGGGTTGATAAGGATTCCTGAGACTGAGTTGTAGAAACAGCTACAGAAAAAAAAAGAATCAATGCTGTATCTAATTTCAGGGTGGGCAAGTTGCAGATGTGGCAGTGAGACAGCATTTCAATGATAGTGACCATAATTGAGTAAGCATTAAGACTTAAACACTGGGTGAGTTACAGTTAAAAAACAAAGGCATATATGCATTTTAGGGATAAAGGAATAACCAGGGAGAATAGGAACTGATTTGGCAATCTGTGTGGAAGGCACAGCTGAAATTTTAAATCAGTACCTTATTTGGAATAGAGAAGGATGATGTAAGTGCAGAAATTGAGGGGGAGGGGTGTGATTCTGTTATATTATTGAATAAATTCTCACAGCGAAAGGAGATATTAGTGCTTTTAACAAGTTTGAAAGTAGTTAAATCCTCAGAACCAGCCAGATTTATCCAAGGCTGATGTGGAAGGCAAGGGTGAAAACTGCAGGTAGTTTAACATCAATTTTCAAATTCTCTCTGATCACATGAGAGGTGACAAAGGTCTGATGGACAGCTAATACGATAACATTATTCAAGAAAGATGGTAGGGATAAATCAGGAATTTGCAAGGCAGTGAGTCTAACATCTGTGTAAGGGAAACTATTGGAAAATAAATTAACCTCTATTTGGAGAGACTATGATTAATCGACTCTGATGTCGGTCTGGCTTTGGAAAACAGTGATCATGTCTATCTTAATTGATTGACTTTTTCAAGGATGTGATGAAATTTACAAAGATGTTGCCAGGACTGGAGGATTTGAGTTTTAGGGAGAGGCTGAATAGACTGAGGTTTTTTCCCCCTGGAGCATTGGAGGCTGAGGAGTGACCTTATAAAGGGTTATAAAATCATAAGGGCATTGACAGGGTGAATAGCCAAGATATTTTTACTATGGTGTGGGAGTCCAAAATTAGAGAGCAGTTTATGTATGGAATGAGCTAGGGGAAGTGATTGAGGCAGGTACAATTACAACATGTAGTATGCATCTCGATGGACACATGAATAGGAAGGGTTTAGAGGGATATGGGCCAAATGCTGGTAAATGGGATTATGTCAGATTGGGATGTCTGGTTGGCGCAGACAAGTTTGACTGAAGGGTTTCTTTCCAATCTGCATAACTCTATGTAGATAAGATCAAAAAGGAGAAAGCGAAGACTGCAGATGCTGTAGGTCAAAGAGCAAGAGTGTGGTTATGGAAAAGCACAGCCAGTTGGGCAGCATCCACGGAGCATGAAAGTTGACGTTTCAGGCATAAACCCTTCTTCCTTATTCCTGATGAAGAGCTTATGCCCAAAATGTTGATTCTTCTGCTCCTCAAATGCTGCCTGACTGGCTGTCCTTTTCCAGCACCACCCACTTCGACGCTACCTAAATAAGAGATACAAAGAACAAAGAGAACAAAGAAAATTTACAGTCGAGATACAGGCCCTTCAGCTCTCCAAGCCTGAGCCAATCCAAATCTACTGTCGAAACCTGTCGCCAACTTCTTAAGCATCTGTATCCCACTGCTCCCCACCTACTCATTCATCTGTCCAGAAGCATCTTAAATTAATCTACCGTGCCTGCCTCTACCATTTCTTCTGACAACGTGTTCCAGATGCCCACCACCCTCTGTGTAAAGTGCTTGCCACGTGTATCCCCCTTGCAGTTGATGTAACCTTTGTGGACTTCAGTAAGATTATTATAAGGTCTCACATATCAGACTGGTTAAGATGATAAGCGCCTTTGGAATCTAGGGCAATTGTCAAATTGTATCTAAAATTAGCTTAGTGGCAGGAAATGATGGTTTTTGTGACTGGAAATGTGTCCAGTGGATACTATGGGGTTCAGTTCTTTCAGGATCCTTTGCTTTTTTTTTGCTTGCATTAATGACCTAGACATGAATGTAGAAGATATAATCAATAGATTCACAGGTGGCATGAAAATTAGTGACTTGCTGAAAAGCGAGGAGGACAATATGGATAGTCTGGTCAGATGGACTGAACAGTGGCAAATGGAATTTAATCCTGAAATGTTGACACATTTTTGGAGAACTACATGTTTAATAATATGACCATTGGATGTACAGAGGATCAAAAGGTCTTTGAATATGCATGTCCATACCTCCTTAAAGGTAGGAGGACATATCAATAAAGGTGGTTAAAAAGGCATTTATCAGTCAAGATATTGAATATAAGAGCAAGGAGGTAATGATGAAGCTGTAATACAACATTGCTAAGGCCACAGTACTGAGAAAGTCTGTAGACTTAAAACTTGTCTTTTAAACATTTAGACTAAAATGTAATGCTGAATTATAGAACACATTTACCGCACTAGAAAATAGACAGACAGGAAGGCTCAGAAAAAAGGGGGGAAACTCAAGGAATGCAGAAGATAGGGACATCTGAGCTCACCAAGTGATAACAGGCTGCTGCAAGGTAATTAAGAACATTTGCCTTAGCATCGGTGAATCTATGTGAACAGGACACCAAGCCAACACTCCCAGCCGTTCCCTTGTGAAATTTAATGACAGTTTGTTTCTGACCCTGAAACGAAACTTGGTACTATCAAAAGCTTTGTAATTAATGGTCAGATGTTGTCAATTATAATGGATTCTTATTACCCCATGTAAGCAGGGCAGACACAGAGAAAAAAATCTTTGCTGGTACAAGACCCTGACTTGAGAGTTCAAAAGAACACGAGAAAGAGACCATTTTAGTGCCGAGGCTGTTGGAGCCAGTAGAAAATTATTTCTTAGTGCTTACCTGCTATGGATTGAATTTAATTGCATTTTGGGACTTCATGATGATATTGAGTAGCCTTTACTGGTTATTAAATACAAACTCTGTAAAAGGTAATATTGGTGAAGCCTTAACTCACTCGCTGTTCTTGCAGACCACTCTACAGACCTTACAATTGCCCCACTGTCAATTCTAACTAATCGGATCTTATGTCTTACTTGACTTTGAATCACAACCCTGAAAAGAAAGCCACTCTTCCCTACATCAAAGACATCTCAGAAATGACTGCCAGACTACTGGGACCACTTGGCATCATGGTAACCCACAAACCCACCAACACACAAAAACAACAGTGAATGAACTTGAAAGACCCTATACAGACAGCAAGCAAAACTAATGTAATTTACAAAATACTGTTCAAGGACTGTAACAAACACTACATTGGACAAACAGGCAGAAAACTAGCCACCACGACACATAAACATCAACTGGCCACAAAATGACATGACCCTCTCTCACTAGTATCCTTACACACAGATAAGGAAGGACACCACTTCGACTGGGACAACGCATGCCAAACACAGACATGCACAAGAATTCCTAGAAACATGGCATTCCAAGCGGAACTCTATCAACAAACACATCAAGTTAGACCCCATCTACCAACCCCTGAGAGAACGAACAGGAAATAACATCATCACAGAAACCCAAACGTTTAAATAGGAAGCAGGAATTATCAGCAGTGTTTCACCTGGAGGCCGACTGAAGATGTTACCTAGTAGGCTGACTAAACGTCTGGAAATGAACCTTCCAGCTCAGCGAGCAAACCTACATCCAGAACCTCAACCTGAGCTACAAATCTTCTCAAAACTTGATAGGAGTTTATCTCGCTAGCAGGTGCCTAACTCGGATGGGTATGTTTTTCCCACCTGATGACTGGCTGAGGGCCTGCAGGAGTGATTAGTCAAGCTTCCACAGATCTGTCAATTAACTTTTCTTTCTTATGAATTATTGTCTCTCACTGTTATCTGTCTAATTAAGAACATGCGATGTTTTTTTTAAACTTTTTTGTATAAAGGAAACCGCTTTGTATCAGTACATCGGAGTAGCCTGCTGGGGCACTTGAAGAGCTGGTACCCTACTCTCCTAGGTTATTAAAACCTAGTTAGTTTAGCTTATAGGTATCAGTGTTGTATTGTAACAGTGATGCTATTGGTAAATAAAGGGGATGACTAAAATTAAACTAATCTATCTGTAAAAGGGATTTTTATTCCAGACTTCCAAAGAGTATGATCTCCGGGACGAACCAAGAAAGAGGCTTACAGGTCTGAGTTCATAAGGGATTCCCTGGGCTGTCTCAAATCTCCATTTTTAACAGTACTGTGTGCAGTTATGGTTGCTGCAAGTTGGATGGATGTGATTACACTATGGAGGGTGCAGAAGAGATTCATCAGGATGTTGCCTGGACTGGAGTTATGTAGCTATGGGAGGAGAGATAAGATAGGCTGGGGTTATTTTCCTTACAACAGAGAAAGCTGAGGAGCGATCTGATTGAGCTGAATGGATGTTAATTGGAGAAAAACTCCAGGAAGCTGTAACACAAAGGAATTTGGAAATGCTGGTGCATGAAACACAGAAAGCAAGCAAACAGGTACAGCAGACAGTCAGAAAGGCAAAGGAATGACGGTCCTTACTTCAAGAGTGTTGCAGTAAGAGTTCCCTACTCTTATAGTCCAACATGCAAGTTGCTGGGGTGATCACACCTGACTAGTTCTGGTCACCTTATTTAGGGAAAACTATTTCTTTGGAGACAGTTCAGAGAAGGTTCACATTGCTGATTATAAAGGGATTGCCTTATGAGCAATGGCTAAACCGTTTGGGACTCTACTTATTGGAGTTTAGAAAACTGAGAGGTGATCTGACTGAAGCATGTAGGATTTTTTAAGGGACCTGAAAGGAAGTGCTGGGTGGATGTTTCCCCTCTTGGGAGAGTCTTGGACCAGAGGACATAGATTCAGAATTAAAGGCACCCATTTACAACTGCAAAGAGGAGGAATTTCATCTGAGGGTAGACAGCCTTTGGAAGTTCTTACCACTAAGAGATGTGGGATCAGAGATCTTTGGATATTAAGGGCTGGGATAGATTCTTGATCAATAGAGGTATCGTGGGTTATGGGAAAAGATCAGGAAAGTGGACATGAATGTCAGATTAGTCACGATACTATTGAATGGGTGCAGCAGACTTGAAGGCTGAATAGGTGAGAGTGAGGACCGCAGATGCTGGAGATTAAAGTCAAGATTAGAGTGGTGCTGGAAAAGCACAGCAGGTCAGGCAGCATCTGAGAAGCAGGAAAACTGACTTTTTGGGCAGGAGCCTTTGAAGGGCTCCTGCCCAAAACATTGTTTTTCCTGCTCGTCGGATGCTACCTGACCTGTTGTGCTTTCCCAGCACCACTCTAAGCTTGAAGGCTGAATAGCCTACTCCTGTTCTTATTTCCTTTGGTTTTATAAATGTATTAAGTTCTGAGGTAGATGGGGAGAAATCTTTCTCTTTTACTCGAGGGGTCAAAAACTGTTTAAAAGTAAGGAGCAACAGGTTGATTCGATTTGAGGAAAATCTTTTTTAACCAGATGGTTGTAAGTTTCTGAAAATCACTATCTGAAAGGGTAGCAGAAACTGGAATGCTTAAGACAGTTACGAGCTATTTAGATGAGCACTTGAAATGCCAAGGCATGGAAGCTTACAGGCCAAGTGTCGGAAAATGGGATTAGAAAATGTAGATGTTTGATGATTGGTGCAGACAAGATTGGCCAAAGGGCCTCTTTCCGTATTCTACAAACATTACAACTCTGTTTGAGAGACATCAATTTGTGTCTCAAACCAGTGACTTCAAATACAGGCAATTACACAGGCAGAAAAATACTGTTGGATGAAGCGGACTGAAAAAAATATTATCAGGGAAACCAAATGACTGGGACTTTATTTTAGGAACCAGCAGAAGACTAAAAAGCTGAATAAAACGGAGAAAGTTAATTCTAAAAGTAAAACTGGCAAGCACTACATAAAAACAAACAGTAAGATGTTCTACAGGTATAAAAAGAGAGTGAGCAAAAGTAGTGAACGACTTTTGGAAGTTAGATTAGATTAGATTTGATTAGATTACATTAGATTAGATTACATTACAGTGTAGAAACAGGCCCTTCGGCCCAACAAGTCCACACCGACCCGCCGAAGCGAAACCCACCCATACCCCTACATTTACCCCTTACCTAACACTACGGGCAATTTAGCATGGCCAATTCACCTGACCCTGCACATCTTTTGGACTGTGGGAGGAAACCGGAGCACCGGAGGAAACCCACGCAGATACGGGGAGAATGTGCAAACTCCACACAGTCAGTCGCCTGAGGCGGGAATTGAACCCGGGTCTCTGGCGCTGCGAGGCAGCAGTGCTAACCACTGGGCCACCGTGCCGCCCACACGGTGACAGAGAAATTGATAACTGGGAACAGGGAAATGGCAGATAATTTAAACCAATATTTTGTATTAATATTTGCGGTGAAAGATACTATAAGCGTCCCAAAGATATCAAAAAAAGTAAAGTACTCAGGGGAGGAAAGGTAACCGTATCACGGGGAACAGTGTATTTCACAAACTAATGATCAAGTTACCAGGATCTACTGACCTGCATCTAAGGGGTTTTATAAAGGAGGTGTCTATAGAAATGGTTGAGGCATTGGTCAATCTATTCAAGATCTCACTGCATTTCTGAAAGGATGCCAGTGGATTGGAAACCTGCCAGTGTGACACCCTTGTTGAAGGAGAGAGGGAGAAAGAAAGCAGGAAACTATCATCCAGTTAGCTAACAACTGTCTTTGGGAACATGCCAGAGGGTGTTTTTTTTTAAAAAAACAGTACATTTAGAAAAGATTAACACAGAGTCAACATGGTTATGTGAAGAGGAAATCATGTTTGCCAAATTTGCTGGCTGTTTGAGAATATCACAAATAGAATTGATAAAGAAGAATTGGAAGATGCAGTATTTTGGGCTTCCAAAAGACATTTGATAAGGTGTCTTCTGGATATAGGAGGTAATAGTCAAGAGTGTGGCGCTGGAAAAGCGCAACATATTAGGCAACATCTGAGGACATTTCGGGCATAAGCCCTTCATCAGGAATGAGACTTGTAGGCCAGGGGTGTGTGTGGCTGAGAGATAAATTAGAAGGTGGTGGGACTAGGGGGAAGGTAACTGAGAATGCAATAGGTAGGTGTAGGTGGGTGGGAAGATGGTAGGTCGGAGATGAGGGTGGATGGGATAGATGGGAAAGACAATGGACAGGTCAAGAGAGTGGTGCCTAGATGGAGGCTTGGGACTGTGATAAGGTGGGGGAGGGGAAATGAGGAAACTGGTGAAATCCACATTAATCCCGTGTGGTTGTAGGGTCGAAAGGCAAAAGATGAGGTGTTCTTCCTCCTGGCGTTGGGTCGTTAGGATTTGGTGATGGAGGAAGCCAAGGACCTGCATGTCATGAGTGGAATGGTAGGGAGAGTTCAAATGTTCAGCTACAAGGCAGTGGGGTTGGTTGGTGTGGGTGTCCCGAGATGTTCTTTAAAACAATTTGCAAGTTGGCTTCCTTTTTCCCAGAAGTACAGGAGACCTTACCAGGTGCAACGGATACAGTAGATTACATTAGTGAGGGTACAGGTAAATGTCTGTGGGGTATGGAAGAATTCTTTCAGGGCCTTAGACAGTGGTGAGGGGGGAGGTATGAGTGCAGGTTTTGCACTTCCTGTGGTGGCAGGGAAAGGTGCTGGAAGTGGGGTGAGGGCTGATGGGGGCATGGATCTGACAAGAGAGTCGCGGAGGAAATGGTCTCTCTGGAACGCTGATATGGGTCGGGAGGGAAATATATCCCTCGTGGTGGGGTTTGTAAGTGGCGGACATAGCAGAGGATGATGCGATATATACGGAGGTTGGTGGGGTGGAATGTGAGGACCAGGATGGAGGGTGGGTGGTGGGGATTCTGTCCTTGTTGTGTTGCGAAGGGTGGGGTTCAAGGGTGGAGGTACGGGAAGTGGAGGAGATGTGCTGAAGAGCATTGTTGACCACCTGGGAGGTGAAATTGCGGTCCTTGAAGAAGGAGGCCATGTGGAATTTTCTGTGGTGGAATCGGTCATCCTGGGAACAGGTGCAGGAGATGCAGAGGAATTGGGATTAAGGTATGGTGTTTTTACAGGAGGCAGGGTGGGAGGAGGTGCAGCCCAGGTAGCTGTGGGAGTCCGTGGGTTTGTAGTAGATGTCTGTGATTAGTTGGTCGCTGGAGATACCTAGATCTCCGCTAATGTCATCTACTGTATCTGTTGCACCCGATATGATCTCTTTTACATCTGGGAGAAGGGATGCCAACTTGCAGATCAATTCAGAGAACATCTGTGGGACACCAGCAAAAACCAACCCCACCGCCTTGTGTCTGAACACCTCAACTCCCTCTCCCACTCCACCCATGGCATGCAGGTCCTGGGCCTCCTCCATCTCCAAATCCTAACCACTCAACGCCAGGAGGAAGAATGCCTCGCCTTCCACCTTGGGACCCTGCAACCACAAGGGATTGTTGTGGATTTTACCAATTTCCTCATTTCCCCTCCCCCACCTTATCCCCATCCCAAGCCTCCAAATCGGCACCACCCTCTTGACTTGTCCATCATCTTTCCCATCTATCTGCTCCACCCTCCATTCTAACATATCACCTTCCCACCCACCTTCAGCTACCTATTGGCATTGTTAGCTACCTCCTCTCAGCCCCCCTGGCTGATAAGCCTCATTCCTAATGAAGAGATTGTGCCTGAAACATCGATTTCTCCTGCTCTTCGGCTGTTGCCTGACCTGCAGCACCACACTCTTAACTGTGATTTCCAACACCTGCAGACATCACTTTCTCATAGTAGGTTATGGCACATGGTAGGAGCCTACAGTCTTGGAGGTAATGTATTAGAATAGATTGAAAATTGGGTAAGAGACAGAAGGCAGAGTCAGAATTATTGGGTCTTTAGTCAGGTTACAAAATCCTAACCAATGAAGTGCCACAGGATCAGTCTTAGGGCCTATGTTATTTACTACATATATTAATGTCTTGGCCAAGGGGCAGAGTAAAATGTCTCCAACTGTGCTAATGGTACAAAAATAGGCCTAGGACATGTGGTGTGACCACCGAGTCAGAGATGTGCAGCATGGAAACAGAGCCTTCGGCCCAACCTGTCCATGTCGACCAGACATCCCAACCCAATCTAGTCCCATCTGCCAGCACCCGGCCCATATCCCTCCAAATACGCCCAT
This sequence comes from Chiloscyllium plagiosum, assembly GCF_004010195.1. Taxonomy (NCBI): domain Eukaryota; kingdom Metazoa; phylum Chordata; class Chondrichthyes; order Orectolobiformes; family Hemiscylliidae; genus Chiloscyllium; species Chiloscyllium plagiosum. Next base: position 15,469,285 of record NC_057738.1, on the reverse strand, counting down.
CCAAGTGCCTCTTAAATGTTGCAGTTGTACCAGACTCCACCACTTCCTCTGGCAGTTCATACCACACACGTACCACCCTCTGTGTGAAAACGTTGCCACGTAGGTCTCTTTTATATCTTTCCCCTCTCACCCTAAACCTATGCCCTCTAGTTCTGGACTCCCGGCCACAGGGAAAAGACTTTGCCTATTTATCCTATCCATGCCCTTCAGAATTTGGTAAACCTCTATAAGGTCACCCCTCAGCCTCCGACGCTCCAGGGAAAACAGCCCCAGCCTTGTTCAGCCTCTCCCAATAGTTCAAATCCTCCAACCCTGGCAACATCCTTGTAAATCTTTTCTGAACCCTTTCAAGTTTCACAACATCTTTCTGATAGGAAGGAGACCAGAATTGCACGCAATATTCCAACAGTGGCCTAACCAACATCCTGTACAGCTACAACATGACCTCCCAACTCCTATACTCAATGCTCTGACCAATAAAGGAAAGCATACTAAATGCATTCTTCACTATCCTATCTACCTGCGACTCTACTTTCAAGGAGCTATGAACCTGCACTCCAAGGTCTCTTTGTTCAGCAACACTCCCAAGGACCTTACCATTAAGTGTATAAGTTCTACTAAGATTTGCTTTCCCAAAATGAAGCACCTCACATTTATTTAAATTATACTCTATCTGCCACTTCTCAGCCCATTGGCCCATCTGGTCAAGATCCTGTTGTAATCAGGTAATCCTCTTTGTTGTCCACTACACCTCCAATTTTGGTGTTCTCTGCAAACTTACTAACTGTACCTCCTATGCTTTCATCCAAAACATTTATGTAAATGACAAAAAGTAGAGGACCCAGCACTGATCCTTGTGGCACTCCTTGTTCACAGGCCTCCAATCTGAAAAACAGCCCTCCACCACCGCCCTCTGTCTTCTACCTTTGAGCCAGGTCTGTATCCAAATGGCTAGTTCTCCCTGTATTCCATGAGATCTAACCTTGCTAATTAGCCTCCCATGAACCTTGTTGAATGCCTTACTGAAGTCCATATAGATCACATCTATCGCCCTGGCCTCATCAATCCTCTTGGTTACATCCTCAAAAAACTCAATCGAGTTTGTGAGACATGAATTCCCATGCACAAAGCCATGTTGACTATCCCTACTCAGTCCTTGCCTTTCCAAATACATGTACATCCTGTTCCTCAGGATTCCCTCCAACAACCTGCCCACCACCGACGTCAGGCTCACTGGTCTATAGTTCCCTGGCTTGTCCTTACCAGCCTTCTTAAACAGTGGCACCACGTTAGCCAACCTCCAGTCTTCCAGCACCTCACCTGTGACTATCGATGATACAAATATCTCAGCAAGAGGAAATAACCTTTCTGCATCTCTCCTGTTAAGTCTACTAAGAATCTTATATATTTCAGTATGATTACTCCTCATTTTTCTATATTCCAACGAGTACAGTTCCAATTTACTCCACTGTGCTATAATCCCTCCATATCTCTTATTGGCCTAACGATTCATTTCTGGGTTGCTTCCAATGTTAGTATATCTTTCCTTCGCTAAGGGACCTAAAACTGTTCACAGAATTCCAGTTGTGGTGTGACTTGTATCTTGTATTACTTTAGAAACACCATTGTACTTTTGTACTCATTTTCTTTGTAATAATTGCCAATATGCCGACTGCCTTCCCTCTAACCCATTGAACTTGGATGCTAGCTTTTTTGTGATGCATGAGGACTCCCAACTTTCTTTGTCCTGCAATTTTCTGCAGTATTTCTTCAATTAAATAATATTCAACTCTTCAATTCTTGTCAAAGTGCATAACCTCACTTTCCCATATTTTATTCCATCTATCAAGTTTTTTGGCCACTTGTTTATCCTATCTATATTCCTCTGCAGACTATCATCCACACTATCTGCTTTCCCAGCTATTTCCATGTCACCTGCAAAGTTGGCTGTAGTACATTCACTTTCCTCATCCAAGGTCATTAAAATATATGAAAAATAATTGTGGCCCAAGCACTGATCCCCATGGCACACTACTAGTTTCAGATTGCTATCCTGCAAGTGACCCCGAACCTCACACCCCCCACCACCCCATTTCAGTCTTTTAGTTAGTCAATTCTCTGTCCATGCTCACAAACAGCGTCCATCACCACAGGTTCTTATTAAGTAGCATAGTGTCTGGTATCTTATGCCTTCTGAAAACCCAAAAAAGATTAGGCCCACTGATTTCCCTGTGTCCTCAAAGAATTCAAGTAAATTTGTCAGGCATGAGTTCCCCTTCAGGAAGCCATGCTGGCTCTGCTAATCATATTATGCATTTCTAGATCCTATGCTATTACATTCTTTATAAGAGACTCCAACATTTTCCCAATAAGAGACACTAAGCTGTAGCTACCTGTTTTTACCTGAATCTCCCTCCCTTTTATAATTCAGTATGTTACATTTGCAGTTTTCCAATCCTTTAGAACTTTTCCAGAATCTAAGGATCCTCTGTAGCTACTTCCTCTAATATCCTAGGATGCATGTTATCAGGTCTAGAGAACCTAATGGCCATTCGCCATAAGTTTCTCTAGCACTTTCCCTTCAGTGATATTTCCTGTATTTATTTCCTCTCTTCTTTGTTCCATTTAAATATTTACTAATTTTGAAATGCTGTCAGTTTAGTCTAATGTAAAGACGCCAAAATATTTATTCAACTCCTCTGCTATTTCCTGATTCACCATTTTTTTTTCTATAGCCTCATTCTTCTGAGGGGCTTGTGTCTAGTTTTGCTTCTCTATTCCTTTCTATAAATGGGGCTCTCTGACTTCTAAACATCTGAGTTAGGAATGCCTGTACTTACAAATGTAATCCACACAAAAATGTAACTTTAAATATTGATGTATGAGTATTTCTAAATATTTGGGAATGGCTATCTTACATTGTCTTGCATTGTATGCCTACTTGCATATAAATCAATTTCTGAATGGTCTCAAGGATAGAATCTGTTTGCAATCCAGGGACTGCCTGTATTTGAAGAAGCTTTATTGTCCGTCGAGATACTACTTTCAAGTTTACTCTCAATTTATTTTCTCACTTTAAAAACTTTTTTTGGTTGTCTTTTGTGATTTTTTTTTTAACTTGCCCAATTCTCTGGCTTACAACTTTGGCACATTCTATGTTTTTTGTTTACATTTGATTTTATCCCTAATTTCCCTAGTTAATCAATATTGGCTTCTCCCCTTCCGAGAATCATTCTTTCTCACTGCAATATGTCTTTGCTGTGGGCCTTAAAACTATTTTCTTAAACATCTGCTATTATCTTTGCTGCTGAATTTCTTTCCCAGTCCACTCCAGCCAGCTGTGTACTTATTCCTTTGTGATTACCCTATTTAAGCTTAGTACACCACACCAAGTTACGACCTCTCAAGCTGAATGCTAATTTCTACCGTGTTATGGTGATGCTTTCTGGGGGGATTTTTTACATTGAGATAATTTATTAAACCTGCCTTATTACACATCACCTGGTCCCTGTTGGATTCAGTACATATTGTTCTAGATAACTGTCCAGAATACACTCAATGAATTCTTCCTCATATCATTGACTATTAACTTCAGACATTACCATCCCAGTTTAGATTTGGCTGCCTTCTGTCTGGCCGTCCGTTATCTTGGAAGTTGTTCAAAACTCAGCCACCAAATCCCATTCAGCCATCATTGCTGTACTCAATGATTAACATTTAGTTCTCAGTCACGCAATACCCAAATATTAAAAATAGTCTTGTTTTAAAGTCCCTCATGGCCTCATGCCTCCTTACCTCAGAAATATGCTCCACTCTCCTTAATTCCTGTACATCCATTCTGGCCTTTTGATTATCCTGGATTTTAATTGCTTCACTATTGGCAGCCGTTACTTCAGCTCCCGAGGCTTATAATTCTGTATTTACTTTCTTGTACCTCTCTTTCCTTCTTTACACTCCTCAAAGCTTATCTTTTTATTGACAAAGTTTTTAAAATTAAATATTCTAATTTCTTCTTGTATACCTCAATATCAAACTATATTTAATAATTCATTTTCTTGGCTTGGTACATTTGATGGTTATACAGGGACTACAGAAATAAGTTGTTGCTGTGTAACCCCTCTCTCATTATGAAGCTTCTTTCTCCATGTTCCTGTTCTGACAATACAATGACTTTAAGAGGTGTATTTTGTCCCTTTTTTTAAATGAAGAAAAGTTGAAACCGATATCGAGTGGTCTGCTGAAAGACAACAAAGTAAACCGTTTGTGAAGCCTTGGGTTTTTTTTAAAAATCTGGAACATTAGAAGCAGCCTGAACAGGTGGGTTCAAATTCCCACAGAACCAGGATTCTTAGTTTTAGCTTTCTGCCATTGCTAGATCTTGAAGCTGAATGTGGTAGCTTTTATTTCTCTCACTTACAGATAAAAGCTGCAAGAATTACATGTGAGACAAACTATTTTACTGAATTTGCCTTTGACAAAGGTGTGATTATTGAATGTTACTATATTGGAATAGTTAATTAGTAGTAAATATATTATTTTGTTAAGCATTTCAATGCAGTTGAGCAAATTCTTTTATTTTGCCTTTTTTTTATCAGTAGTATGAAAATAAAGTGTTCCTGTATCTGCGTGAGTTTCTTCCAGGTGCTCCAGTTTCCCCTCTCAGTCCAAATATATGCAGGTTAGGTGGATTGGCCATGCTAAATTTCCTCATAGTGTCCAGGATTGTGTAGGCTATGTAGATTAGCTATGGGAAATGCAGGGTTACAGGGATAGGGTTGGGGGGTGAGTCTGGGTGAGATGCTCTTTGGAGGGTGTGCAGATTCAATGGGCTGAAGGCCTGCTTCCACACTGTAAGGATTCTGATTCCAGTCAATTAATTTGACCAGTGGATTGCACCTGGAACCCAAACCCTTACACTTGCCTTTTAAATTAAGAAAAAGTTAGGGTCCAGGCTATCTTTTTAATATATTTTGAGGGGCTTTGGTCTGATCCATAACACTGTAATGCTTCTTTCTTCTAACAATTTTGGCAACTGTATTCCTTTCCTATCTATGTTACTGTAACTCTTCTAACTTTGTTAAAGTAATGCTCTCTCTATTACTCTACGATTTCTACATTGCCGTAGGAACCGTAACCCTATCGTCACAGCTGAGGTATTCTCAGGAACTCTGTATATACCTCTTGCATACCATTCTGTAACAAACACATTCTGATAATTAATCCAGGCACATTCAGGACTAGAGTTCATTTTGATAAACTCATTTTGAGTTTTTGCACCTGGACTTGAGCTTTACACAATGGGAATATGTATTAGCAGTAATTGTGCAAAAGGCACAATCTAAATTAAATTTATTACAATGTTTTGTGTGTGATACATTCCCCTCCCAACCCCATGCCTTGCCAATATATAGGTTTGCCCGTCAGTTTTCCATTTATAAACCAAAAAACTGCAGCTTTGCAAGAATCCTTTTCTGCTGTTCTTGAGCACAACCTGCGGTCTGATTAAATGCAATTAGGATACTGAAGCAGTTTTAATAGCAGCTACACCCATTGCAGAAGACAACTGCATGACATGACAGGATTGATCAATGGCAATCAATGAAGCAGTGTTTAAAAGAGCTAAATTAGATCCCAGGATTATCAAGGAAATTTCCAGACTGAATTGGTTTTCATATCTCTTTACCTAACTACCGACAGAAAGACATGACCATCTCTAATACATTGTCTGTACACTGTTCACCCCTAAATAAGAAGGTGCAATGTTCAAACCGGACAAGCATCAAGGAATGGAGGCAGAATCACTAGGTGCGCTGTCAGTCGAGGACACGAGATGCAGACATTCTCCAGAGAGAGAAGACGAGAGAACATGGCAATTCCAAGGAATCAGAAAGACCAAATTTAAAGCAAAATACTGTGATTGCTGGAGATCAGAAATAAAAACAATGTTGAATAAACTCAGCAGGTCGAGCAGCATTTATGGAAACAGAAAAGCAGTAATCGTTTTGAGTTCAATTAGACTTTTTTTCAAAACCGATTTCTCATCACTACATTTTTATCATGGTCAGGAGCACCAGACAGCTTCTAGAAGAAAGACACAAAAACTGCAGATGACACTGGAAAGAGCAAAGATACTGCCAGCATTCTAAGAAAGTGAAGACAGGAGCTTGAGACAGTTTTTTGGTTTCGGAGACAGGAGATCCACAGTCCTTAGGGAAGAAGGTAGATGCACCAGACTTTTTAGTCTGGAATGCAATACTGCCATAATCTAATCTGTTGACTTTGTTGCTCTTTCAAACTATATCCACAAGCCATACTCTACATTCCTTCTGCACCTTCCTTGTATTTTGCCCCACTCTCTTTATCATTAACTTTATTCCCCATTACAGAACATTTAATGGCCAAATTATACCATAATCTGCCAAAATGGACCAAACATGATATTGAAAATTACCACATGTAACAAGTCATGCATATATTGTGAAATAACACAACAAGAACTGTAAAGTCACTCACATAATAAAGGCTGTAATCATATTTAAAGACTATAATGTACCTGCAAAACAATGGTTGTAATATGCCACCAATGATATATTGAAAAGTAACAGATTGCAGTGTACACTACCTACCATCACACAACCATTGAAACATTTGTCAAAGGCAATTTGAAAGTAAATGATAACTTTAAATGTAAATCAGGTTGAAATAGATTCAAATGAAAGAATGCCCCACTGATTTGGTCAACTGGAATCTGAACAGTCAGTGAGTGGTACATACAAGTAGTTAACTGGAGAATCCAAACAGTTTGGTTTTAATTAGAGCTGGGAGTTCAGTATTTCAGACTATTTGCTACATTAGACAATGTGTTGGAATTTAGTTTGAGCACCTAGCAGTGTAAATCTTTTCATAACCAATTTCATGTTAGATGTCTGGCAGATCAACAGTGAATTGAAGACTGTTTGACATATTTACATATGGAGGAAACTATAGTTCTACAAAGGTTCTTCAGCTGGATTTTGCGTTGTTGCCCTATTGGATGGTGAGTTCTATGCTTCTTGGAGTTTTCTGCAACTACTTAAGTCTCCACTGGAGTGTTCAAGACAGCAAAACTGATTGGACACCTAAAGCTGCTCTATTTATACTGAATTGGCTCCGCTGTCTGTGGTGTCTGGCATGTTTGTACTCATCAGGATCCCAACTTTGCCAAATGAACCCACACTCTATGGCATAAGCTAATAACCACAGGAATGGCATGTCTGTCTCTGCATTTGGAATTGGAGTATACTTTTTTTGTAAATCACAGTAACATGTAGGGCAAGCTGAAGATGTCCAATGGGCCTGACTTTCTGTACCACCTTTACTTGAAATACATGACTGAAAGCTGGTTTCTGTGACTTGTACTTAATTACAACAAAAAAGATTGCAACAATGTTTTAACCTTACATTCTATATGAGAGAAATCACAACCTTGGAATGATCCTTGGTACTGCAGAAAAGTATTGCAGATGATTAAAGAAATAGTAGCACATTTGGCAATTCGTCATCTAATCAAGCAGTCAGCATGGCTTCATGAAAGGGAAATCATGGATGCCTAATTTAGTGGGTTTTTTCAAGATCAGTAGATGTGTTGTGCTCAGACTTCCAGAAATGTTTTGACAAGGTATCTTACAAAGATTAAGTTATAAGAGGATCTTGGAGATAGTAGTATATTGGCACAGGGAGAACACTGGATAATGGGAGTGATTTGAGCCACGAGGAGAGGCTGAATAGGCTGCGACTATTTTCCTTGGAGTGTTGGAGACTGAGGAGGGACCTTGGAAAGGTTTATAACACCGTGAGGGGAAGGATAGGATATCTGGTTAGAATGGACAAGTTGGACTAAAGGGTCTATTTCCATGCTATACAAATCTATGACTCTGTGGCAGGCAACGGTGAGTAGGGATAAGATGTTCTTTTCAGGTCTCTAACTAGTTGGGCTCCACAAGTTTCAGTACTGGTACCACAACAATGTACGTCTGTTTGCAATAGATCATTTTGACTTGGAAAAAGAAAGCAGATGTACCATTGCCAATAGACAGCACAAAAATAGGTAGAAAGGCAGGTTGCAAAAGGGATACAACATTTGCAGACATATCTTGATAGTGGACATAAATCAAATGGAGTATAATGTGAAAAGTTCTGAAGTTGTTCATGTTGAAAGGGAAAACAGAATATTCATTAAATGGGGGGAAAAGCTGCAGAAAGCTACAACACAAAGGGACTTGAGGATATCTGTGCATGAAATAAAAAAACAGCAAACAGGTGCAACAGGTAATCTGGAAGGTAAATGGAATGTTGATTCTTACTTCAAGAAGGTTGGAGTATAAGGGTAGGGAAGTCCTACTGCAACTGTATAAGGTGCTGGTGTGACCATATCTGGAGTACTGTGAGCATAGAGTGATAGAGGTGTACAACATGTGGGCGGCACGGTGGCACAGTGGTTAGCACTGCTGCCTCACAGCGCCAGAAACCCGGTTTCAATTCCCGCCTCAGGCAATTAACTGTGCACATCGTCCCCGTGGCTGTGTGGGTTTCCTCCGGGTGATCCGGTTTCCTCCCACAGTCCAAAAATGTGCAGGTTAGGTGAATTGGCCATGCTAAATTGCCCGTAATGTTAGGTGAAGGAGTAAATGTAGGGGAATGGGTCTGGGTGGGTTGCACTTCGGCAGGTCGGTGTGGACTTGTTGGGCCGAAGGGCCTGTTTCCACACTGAAAGTAATCTAATTCCAACATGGAAATAGACCCTTTCATGTGCCTTTTCAATGTTGACATTGTACCAGACTCCACCACTTTTTCTGGCAGCTCATTCCATACACGCACCATCCTCTGCGTGGGAAACGTTGCCCTGTCGGTCCCTTTTATATCTTTGCCCTCTCACCCTAAACATAAACTCTCTAGTTCTGGACTCCCCCACCCCAGTGAAAATACTTTGCCAATTTATCCTATCCATGCCCGTCATGATTTTATAAACCTTGATGAGGTCATCCCTCAGCTTTTGACGTTCTAGGGAAAACAGCTTATTCAGCCTCTCCCTAAAGCTCAAATCCTCCAACCCTGGCAACATCCCTAAATCTTTTCTGAACCCTTTCACAACATGCTTCCAATAGGATGGACACCAGAATTGCACACAATATTCCAAAAGTGGCCTAACCAACGTCCTGTACAGCTCCAATGTGACTTCCCAACTCCTATATTCAATGCTCTGACCAATAAAGGAAAATGTACTAAACGCCTTCTTCACTATCCTATCTACCTGCGATTCTACTTTGAAGGGACTATGAACCTGCGCTCCAAGGTCTCTTTGTTTAGCAACACTCCTCAGGACCTTATCATTAAGTGTATAAGTCCTGCTAAGATTTGCTTTTCCAAAATGCAGCACCTTACATTTATCTAAATTAAACTCCATCTGCCAATCCTTAGCCCATTGGCCACCTGATCAAGGTCCCATTGTAATCTGAGGTAACCTCCTTTGCTGTCCACTACACCTCCAATTTTGGAATCATCTGCAAACTTACTAACGATACCTCCTATGTTCATCTCCAAATCATTTATAGTAAGGACAAAAAGTAGTGGACCCAGCACCGATCCTTGTGGCACTCCACTGGTCACAGTCCTCCACTCTGAAAAACAACTCTCCCACCACCACCCTCTGTCTTCTATCTTCGAGCCAATTTTGTATCCAAATGGTTAGTTCTCCCTGTATTCCATTAGATCTCACCTTGTTAACCAGGCTCCCTTGGGCATCTTACTGAAGTCCATATAGATTAAGTCCACTGCTCTGCTCTCATCAATCCTCTTTGTTACTTCTTAAAAAAACTCAATCAAGTTAATTAAACATGATTTCCACTCACAAAGCCATGTTGTCGATCCCTAATCAATCCTTGCTTTTCCAAAAACGTGTAAATCCTGTCTCTCAGGATTCCCTCCAACAACGTGCCCACCACTGACATCAGGCTCACCGGTCTATCGTTCCCTGGCTTGTCCTTACCACATTTCATAAATAGTGGCACCACATTAGCCAACCTCCAGTCTTCTAGTACCTCACCTGTGACCATCAATGATATAAATATCTCAGCAAAGGGCCCTGCAATAACTTCTCTAGCTTCCTACAGAGTTCTGATCAGGTCCTGAAGATTTATCCACCTTTATGCATTTCAAGACATCCAACACTTCCTCTGTAATATGGACATTTTTCAAGATGTCACTGTCTATTTCCCCACATTCTATGTCTTCCATGTCCTTTTCCACAGGAAATACTGATGCAAAATACTTATTTAGTATCTCCCCCATCTCCTGTGGCTCCACACAAAGGCTGCCTTGCTGATCTTTGAACGGGGAGAAAGTGAGGTCTGCAGACGCTGGAGATCAAAGCTGAAACTTTATTGCTGGAACAGCACAGCAGGTCAGGCAGCATCTAGGGAACAGAAGATTCGATGTTTCGGGCACATGCCCTTCTTCAGGAATGAGCAGAGAGTGTTCAGCAGGAGAAGATAAAAGGTAGGGAGGAGGGACTTGGAGGAGGGGCGTTGGAAATGTGATAGGTGGAAAGAGGTCAAGGTGAAGGTGATAGGTCGGAGTAGGGTGGAGGCGGAGAGGTCAAGAAGAAGACTGCAGGTCAGGAAGGCAGTGCCGGGCTGGAGGGATTCGGCTGAGACAAGGTGGGGGGAGGGGGGATGAAGAAACTGGTGAAGTCCAAGTTCATCCCCTGTGGTTGGAGGGTTCCCAGTCGGAAGATAAGACGCTCCTCCTCCGACCGTCGCGTTGTTGTGGTTTGGCGGTGGATGAGTCCAATGACCTGCATATCCCCGGTGGAGTGGGAGGGGGAGTTGAAATGCTGTGCTACAGGGTGATGGGGTTGTTTCGTCCGGGTGGCCCAGAGATGCTCTCTGAATCGCTCCGCAAGTAGGCGGCCTGAAAAGCAAGTAGGGTTGCTTTTCAGACTGGAGGCCTGTGACCAGTGGAGTGCACAAGGATTGGTGCTGTGTCCACTACCTTTCGTCATTTATATAAATTACTTAGATGTGAACATAGGAGGTATAGTTAGTACATCTTTATTGCTGGAACAGCACAGCAGGTCAG
>NC_057738.1:15433170-15457887 GCF_004010195.1 Chiloscyllium plagiosum | reverse complement strand
CCGGGGGTGGAGGTTGGGTCGGTGGGGGGTGTAGATCTGACAAGGGAGTGGCGGAGGGAGTGGTCTGTACGGAAGGCTGGTAGGGGAGGGGAGGGAAATATATCCTTGGTGCTGGGGTCTGTTTGGAGGTGGCGGAAGTGACGGTGGATGATGCGCTGTACATGGAGATTGGTGGGGTGGTAGGTGAGGGCCAGTGGGGTTCTGTCCTGGTGGCGGTTGGAGGGGCGGGGCTCAAGGGCGGAGGAGCGGGAAGTGGAGGAGATGCGGTGGAGGGCATCGTCGATCACGTCGGGGGGGAAAATTGATCTTTGAACGGCACTATTCGCGCCTGAGTTACCCTTTTGTCCTTAATGTATTTGTAAAATCCCTTTCAATTCTCCTAAACCCTATTTGCCAAAGCTATCTCTTATCCTCTTTTTGCCCTCCTGATTTCCCTATTAAGTATACTCCTACTGTCATGTTGATTCCTTTATTTAAAATATTTTATTTGGAGGCAATTCAAAGAAGGCTCACTATGATGAGGCCTGGAATGGAAGAATTGTCATATGAACAAGGGCTAAACAGATTGGGACTTTGTGGAGTTTTGAAGAATGAGAGGTGATCTCATTGAAACATGTAGGATTCTTAAGGGGCTCAACAAGGTAAATATTGAGAGGATAGAATTCGAGTCATAGAGATTTTCAGCACTGAAACAGACCCTTCAGTCCAACTTATCCATGCTGACCAGATATCCTAAATTAATCTAGTTCCATTTGCCAGCAATTGACCCATATCCTTCTAAATTCTTCCTATTCATATACCCATCCAGATCTTCCACCACCATCTCTGGCAGCTCAATCCATACATGCACCACCCTTTGCGTGAAAGATTTGCCCCTTCGGTTCTTTTTTAAATCTCTCCCCTCTCACCCTAAACCTATGCCCTTTAGTTCTGGACTCCCCCACCCCAGGGAAAATACCTTGTCTATTTACCCTATCCATGCCCCTCATGATTTTATAAACCTCTAAGGTCACCGCTTCATGGGGGATTCAAGGATCAGACTGCATAATTTCAGAACAAAGGGACATCATTTTAAGACTTGAGATGAGGAAGAACTTCTTCTCTGAGGGTTGTAAGTTTTTGGAACTCCTTGCCACAGAGAGCAATGTGTATATTTAAGGCTGATACATTCTTCATCAATACAGGACTCGAGGGTGAAGGGGAAAAGGCTGAAAAGTGGACAAGAATATTGATTCCTACTGAATGGTGGAACAAACTCAAGGGTGAAATGGCCTATTCATGTTCTTATTTCTTATGGTCTATGAAATGAATGTGTTGTGCTCTAGGTGGACTGGTTTGCTCAAATAACAAACAGAAATATTGTAAAATTAGTTAATTGTTTGCCTGGTGGTATCACAAGTTAATTCCAAACTAAAATTTGTATTCAGGCAGACTTTCTGGGTGAGATGAAACATTGATGTCATTTTCCTGAATTTTCACAGGGAGGGCAAATATCATCACTATCACCATTGGTACAGTGAAAGCTCAAACTGAGTTTTCTGAGAAGAAAAATCCCACTTGACTGTAGATATTCATTTACCAGGATAGCAAAGCATGAAGGTGATGCAACAGGTGAGGATGAATATTGATTGAAATTTTTTATGGCTGGATATTTTAGCATTTCTCAACTTGCAATATGTTTGTTTCAAAGTTAAATATCAGTTCTCTCATTTTCATTTGCTTATTTAACCTTCCTGACGATCACTGTTGAGACTTTCCTAGAACTGCTTTCCAATTTTTATAGGTCAACTGGATGGAATAAATTGAAGATTCCATTAAGGAGTGGAGAGGTTATAATTGTTACCAGAAACAGGAGGGAACGCATAATTCATAATAGTTTAAAAGGGAAGTGGAAAAATGTTGAGAAAAGAGAAAGAAAATATGTGATGAAAGAGCAGGGACTCGGTCCTATTGATTACAGCATCTGTCAGAGGTATAAGCACAGAAAATAGGTATAGGTTCTCGGTTGTTTAATTTGCAAAATCTGGGAGACTGCAATGTGATTAACCAGTGTTCCAGAAATGAGTGAAACAAAAGTCTTTGTGGTAGAGATGGCTAGAGGTATGGTTAGTCAAGTTCCTCGTTTCTCACTGCTTTTTCATAATCATTATTGAAAAGTGAGTTGCTGTGATGTGAGGTCAGAATTCCAAAGAGAAGTAAGGTGTTTTTCACTTGTATTTTACCTTGTAATATTTTACAGTGCTTAAATTGTAAGCCCTCTCATCTTGAAGTGGTCAGTCTTTGAAATTTCAGCCATGACAACACCAAGTAAAATGAGACATTGATTAATATGGTTGATAAGACAGCACATTATTAGCAAGTAGATTGAATTATAGGGATAGTTTCATGATATGGGTGAAAGAAACAGGTATCACTACTCTAGATCCACTCCAATTTGCCTATCGGACCAACAGATCCATGTTAGATGCCGTATCACCTACCCTTCACTCCTCTGTAGGACATCTTGACACAAGAACAGCTACGTAAGAATCCTGCTCATTGACTCAGTTAAGCCTTCAACACTCTTATCTCCCCTAGACTGATTATGAAACTTTGTGATCTCTGACTAAGCCCCACTCTCTGCAACCGGATCCTCAGATTCCTGACCCACAGGCCACAATCAATGAAGATTGGGGACAATATTTCATCTTCACTAACACTCAACACTGGAGCCCCCAGGGGTGCGTACTCCACCCCCTACTGTACTCACTGTTTACCCATGACTGCATTGCCAAATACCAGACTAATGCCATTTACAAGTTCGCTGATGACACAACCATAGTTGGTCAAATCTCAGATGACAACAAAACAGACTACAGACTGGAGGTGGAAAACCTGGAAAAATGGTACACTGAAAACAACCTAGCTCTTAATGCCGGCAAAACCAAAGAACTCATTATTGACTTTCGGCAGGATGATACTCATGCCCCCATACACATTATCAGCGCAGAGGTGGAATGAGTGGAGAGTGTCAAGCTCCAAGGAGTGGTCATCCACAACAAACTTTCTTGGACTCTTCATGTGTTCGCACTGATTACAAAAGCCCAACACTGTCTCTTCTTCCTCAGGCAGCTGAGGAAATTTGGCGATGGCGAATACTCTTGCCAACTTTTATAGATGTGCCATCAAGAGCATTCTGTCTGGATGTATCGCTATCTGGTATGGCAACTGTACCATTCAAGATCAGAGATAATTACAGAGAGTGGTGAACTTGGCCCGGACAATCACAAAGGCCACCCTCCCATCTGTAGAATCCTTCTACCAGGCCCATTGTCAAGGAAAGGCCGCCAGCATTCTCGAAGATCCTTCCCACTTTGGCAATGTTTTTCTACAACCTCTACCACTGGGGAGAAGGTACAGAAGCCTGAACACATGCACCAACCGGTTTCGAAACAGTTTCTACCCTACTGTTGTTAGAATACTGAATGGATTCTCAAACTCTTAACATTCGCCTGTACCTGTGTTTTTATTTTTGCGTATTTACTTATCTATGCTACTTATCTATGTGAACTGCCTGTATTGCTTGCAAGACTAAGCTTTTCACTGAACCTTGGTACACATCATAATAAATCAATTCAATTCAGATTATCCAGATACCTTTCAGCTGATCATCCACCATCTAATTGTCCTCACATTTTAAACAGTCTGCTGTTTAGTGATTGAAGGAAGCTCATTGATTAGTACTTTGATACACCGAACTCAACAAATGGATTGGATTTCAGCAACAAAGTTTTAAAATGGATGCTTGTTGGATAGAAATTTAATGGACAAAGAATTAAAGGTGTGAGTTTAGCTTTTAAAATGTACTGAGATTGATTGATTGGACATTTAACAAATGGGAGTTTCATTGCTGAATAGTTACTAAGGTATTTAAAGAATGGAGGTTTAATGTCAATGGTTCAATGAATGGAGTGTTATTGGTCAATGTTTGATAATTAGTGTCCAGTGAATTGAGACTTAATGATTGACCCTTATGAATGGGAAATGAATTGAGAACATTAAATGGGAATTGCAATGCTTGGAGGCTTATTGCAGGAATGTGTGGTGCTTTCTGTCAACGTGGATAACCTCACATTTTGTAAGATTATAATCAATGTACATGCGATCTTTGCAGCCATTTCCTTTAAGACCCTACAGTTTTTTAGTTTGATTTTCTGACTTTTCTTCCTGGTGAAAGTGATTGTTTTGTTTTGTGTTCCTTTCTGCTTTATTTCTCGATTCCTTTTTTTCCTCACAAATGTTCTCACTCGTTCCTATTTGTAAGTAAAACTTTGCAAGGTTTGACTCAGTGAGTTTACCTTTAGCATACCTAATTTAATTCACATATTTTTCTAGGGGTTTGGTATGAAAAACACTGTGTGTCTGTTAACCAACTGAATTTAAATTTCTCTGCTGCCATAGTGGGATTTGAACTCCTCTCCGGATTATTTGTCTAGGCCTCTGCATTATTAGACCAGTAACATTAACACTATGCTACTTAACCACATATCACTGGAGGTGTGATAGCTAAATTATTCTTGATGGAAGCTTACTGGATAGAGATTTATTTAATGGAAGAGTAATGGGCAAACATCTATCAGACAGTGATTGAATAAGTGGAAGACAAATATTTAATGGATATAGATTTAATAGCAGTAGTTTAAAGAATAGAGGCTTGATTGTTGGTTGTTTAATAGGCAAAGGTGTAACGGATAGAGCCTTAATGGCTGATTGCCTGCCCCTTTTCTGTGGAGAAGCACGCAGTTTCTACCAACACCCTCAAGGTTTTCACGGAAAGGTGGGCACTACAGGTTGTAGAGTGTTCTATTTCACCCTCCGAATCTATTTTGATATGATCCCTGCCTCCCCTTTTGTCGATCACTTACACATTGCCCTGTGAGGAGAAGGGCACTGCTTGTCTCTGACCACTCGGATGTTTCCTCTCTTCCTGCTGGTGGAATACAAATAAAGATTTCTGCACTTGTTGTTCTTCACTGTGTCCTACTCCTGGGCATACATGACATGGGTGCTGGGGAATAAATAAGCACTACTGCTGTTGGCAGTAGTGTGGGGGTTTACAGAAAACAAAAACCCATAAAATATGTATAGACTAGCATCTCAAGGTTGAGGATCAGTGGTGCTGGAAGAACACAGCAATTCAGGCAGCATCCGACAAGCAGCAAAATCGTTTCAGGCAAAAGACCTTCATCAGGAATAAAGGCAGAGAGCCTGAAGCTTGGAGAGATAAGCTAGAGGAGGGTGGGGGGGGGGAGAAAGTAGCATAGAGTACAATAGGTGAGTGGGGGAGGAGATGAAGGTGCTAGGTCAGGGAGGAGAGGGTGGAGTGGATAGGTGGAAAAGGAGCTAGGCAGGTCGGACAAGTCAAGGGGACAGTGCGGAGCTGGAAGTTTGAAACTAGAATGAGGTGGGGGAAGGGGAAATGAGGAAGCTGTTGAAGTCCACATTGATGCCCTGGGGTTGAAGTGTTCCGAGGCGGAAGATGAGGCGTTCTTCCTCCAGGTGTCGTTGGTGAGGGAGTGGCCCTCCATGTCCTCGACAGAGTGGGAGGAGGAGTTGAAATGTTGGACCACGGGGCGGTTTGGTTGATTGGTGCGGGTGTCTCGGAGATGTTCCCTAAAGCGTTGTGCTAGGAGGCGCCCAGTCTCCCCAATGTAGAGGAGACCGCATCGGGAGCAATGGATACAATAAATGATATTAGTGGATGTGCAGGTAACACTTTGATGGATGTGGAAGGCTCCTTTAGGGCCTTGGATAGAGGTGAGGGAGGAGGTGTGGGCACAGGTTTTACAGTTCCTGCGGTGGCAGGGGAAAGTGAAAGGATGGGAGGGTGGGTCGTAGGGGGGCGTGGACCTGACCAGGTAGTCACGGAGGAAACGGTCTTTGCGGAAGGCAGAAAGGGGTGGGGAGGGAAATATATCCCTGGTGTTAGGGTCTTTTTTGAGGTGGTGGAAATGTCGGCAGATGATTTGGTTTATGCGGAGGTTTGTAGGGTGAAAGGTGAGCACCAGGGGTGTTCTGTCCTTGTTACGGTTGGAGGGGTGGGGTCTGAGGGAGCACGAGGTGGCGCCAGTGCATTCATCAATGAAGCGGAGAAAGAGGTGGGGAGTGGTGCCGGTGTAATTATGGAAGATGGACAGTTCCAAGTAGCCAACAAAGAGTCAGGCATAGCTAGGATCCATACGGGTGCCCATGGCTACCCCTTTGGTCTGGAGGAAGTGGGAGGATTCAAAGGAGAAATTGTTAAGGGTGAGGACCAGTTCGGCCAAACAACTGAGAGTGACGGTGGAAGGGTACTGTTGGGGACGTCAGGAGAGGAAGAAACGGAGGGCTTGGAGGCCCTGGTCATGGCGGATGGAGGTGTAGAGGGACTGGATATCCATGGTGAAGATGAGGCGTTGGGGGACAGGGAAACGGAAGTCTTGGAGGAGATGGGCATGGGTGGTGCCTCGAAACTATGTGGGGAGTTCCTGGACTAGGGGGGATAGGACAGTGTCGAGGTAGGTAGAGATGAGTTCAGTGGGGCAGGAGCATGCTGAGACAATGGGTCGGCCAGGGTGGTCAGGCTTGTGGATCTTGGGAAGGAGGTAGAACCGGGCAGTACGGGGTTCCCGGACTATGAGGTTGGAAACTGTGGGTGGGAGATCTCCTGAGGTTCTGAATGGTCTGGCAGATGATGGTTTGGTGATGGGGGATGGGGTCATGGTCGAGGGGGCAGTAGGAAGAGGTGTCCTCGAGTTGGCGTTTGGCTTCAGCGGTGTAGAGGTCAGTGCGCCAGACTACCACTGCGCCCCCTTTATCCGCTGGCTTAATGGTGAGGACTGACTGCGAGCTGGCTGGCCACACAGCCACTGTACTGCCAGGGAAGAGGGTGGATACAGCCTTACTGACAGCTTTTTAATTGCAAATCATGACAATTTAACTGTATGGGGAAGCAGGCAACCTCTATAAAGCCTGCCAAGACCAGGGTGGCAGTAGTATATACTCAGATGGCTGGAAGTGACAATGTGAGCTGTGGATTCTCCAAAGAACAGAAATGTGACATCGTCCAGCAGGAGCACTGAAACAAATCTCACCCAGAAAAAGAGACATAACACCACAGGGAGAAAGACAGGAATACTGGACATCACAAGGGCTCAGTGAAACCCAACCTCCAGTCAGGAACCACGAGATACCCATTGCACCACAGTTCCAGGCAACCAAGAGCAGTGGTGCTCCAAACAAAGAGCAGAGCATGACAGCAGCTCTGTCTGACTCAGAACTTGACCTTTCTAGATTTGTCCTCACTCTCATCACATTGGAGAGAGAAACAGAATTACCATTTTGAGTCTGGTATGATGCTTCTTCGGAATAAAAAATTTGTTTTTTCTGTTAATGACAAAGAGGCAGGAAGAGCATGTGGTGAGTGTGCCCAGAGTGAATGATAAAGGCTAGTAGAAGGGACATCGATCTGTAAAACAGATGTTATCTGTGAAAAGGAGAAAATGTCTCCATCTGTGGTTCTTATGAACTCTGCTGTGAGCAAAGCTAACAAGGCATAGCCAGGGTAAGGTGGAAATGTGAAAAAAAGAGTACAGCGGTCATCCTCTGGAGTTATAGAACTCAATAATAAGTCCTAGAAATTAAAGTGCCCAAGTGGGAAATGAGGTATTTTACCTCCCGCCTGTATTAAGCTTCATTCGAAGTCTGTGACGTGCCAATGACAGAAATGTTAGCAAGGGAACGAGGTGGTTTATTGAAATGGTAAATATCTGGGAGGTCAAGGCCATATCCATGGGTATAGAATCATTAAACCCCTCCAGCATGGAAACAGGCGTAGGGCCAAACGAGTCCACATCAATTCTCCTAAGAGTATCCCACCTGGACTCATCCCCCCACCCCCACCCCCCGCCCCCGCCCGACCCTATCCTTGAAGCCCTGCATTTTCCATGTCTAATCCACCTAGCCTAGCTGCCCACTATACATCTCCCAACCTTTAATTTCACATGATTTTCTTGAAATATTTATGCAGGAAAAACATATGAGGAGATGGGTGAGATCATCATTGATTATGTAAATCCACTCTGGACACTGCTTTTATCTTGCTCTGGAATTCTTGACATTGCTCTTGGCTTCAGTGCCATCCAAATGTTACAGTTCTCCATATTATGAATCAAGGATCTCTGACATGAGGCTTTCTGTAGTCAAAGACTCAGTTGCTTGAAAGATATAAGCCATGGGTGGCAATTGCAATTTCTTAAATCCTTGTTATGTGAAAAGTCTCATCATCTCTCATTTAGGTGTGAGTCATCCAAAAAGTCCTATATCAATAATAATATTGCAGCAGACATTGTCACAGTGAAGGTGAAAATGTATTGGTTATTTGCAATGGTGTAACATGCTCAGTAGCTCTGAGTTTGGGTTTTGCCAGGGTCACTCAGCTTCTGACCTCATGACAGCCTTGGCTCAAACATGGATTAAAAAAGAACTTAATTCCAGAGGTGAAGTGAAAGTGGTAGCCCTTGACATCAAGGTCACATTAAAGCAAAAGTGGCATCAAGGCATCCTGGCAAAACTAGTAGTAATGAGAAATGGGTGAATTTTCAGCTGGTTGGAGTTATACCTGGCGCATAGGATTAGATTAGATTACGTTATTAGATTAGATTATGTTACAGTGTGGAAACAGGCCCTTCGGCCCAACAAGTCCACACCGACCCGCCGAAGTGCAACTCACCCATACCCCTACATTTACCCCTTACCTAACACTACGGGAAATTTAGCATGGCTAATTCACCTTACCTGCATATCTTTGGACTGTGTGAGGAAACCGGAGCACCCAGAGGAAACCCACGCAGCCACGGGGAGAACGTGCAAACTCCACACAGTCAGTCACCTGAGGCGGGAATTGAACCTGGGTCTCTGGCGCTGTGAGGCAGCAGTGCTAACCACTGTGCCACCGTGCCACCCACTAATGGTTGTAATTGTTGAAGATCAGTCATCTCAGCTACAGGACAACTTTGCAGGGATTCCTCAGTGTCCCAGGCTCAAATATCATTAGCTGCTTCAACAAAGATCTTCCCTTCATTATAAGGTCAGAAGCGAGAATATTTGTCAATGATTGCACGAAATTCAGCACCATTTGTGACTCTTCAGATACTGAAACAAGATCCACAGAAGAAATTCACTGAAGATCCTTAGCACACTCCAAACCCACAACAGCTTCCATCTAGAAGGACAAAGACAGCAGATACATGGATACACCATCACCTGCAAGTTCCCCTCCAAGTCACACACCATCCTGACTTGGAAGTATATCACTGCTCCTTCACTGCTGCTCAGTCAAGATCCTGAAATTCCCACCCTAAACGCATTATGGGTCTAGCTACAGCATGTGGACTGCAACAGTTCAAGATGACAGCTCAACACTACCTTCTCAAGGGTAACTAGGGATGGCAATGAATGCTGGCCAGCCAGAGATGCTCATGTTCCATGAGTGAATAAAATAAAGCTATCTGGGTTACCTATGTTCCCTCAGCAGTTTTTCTTCTCCTTCTCTCCCCTTCTACATTCTAAGTGGTGGCCCTACTTTTACAGTTGGAATGGAAAGAGCCTGCCCTTAGTTTACCTGTTGAGTTGAAAGACTTGATGATTCGTCTCCTTGTACCATTAGGCCTCGAGTCTACACCCACTGAGATCCTTCTGCCTAGAAGCCGATTCACCCTCCTCGGCTTACAATACTGCAAGGTTTGCGATCAGAGTGGCACAGCACCTTTGGAGTATCATAAGAAGTAGCTTCAAGGGTACCTTCTTTGTCACTACTCCTCTCTGTGTGTGCCTACTTGCACCATTCTGCTTTTCTGAGAGGTGGGAGTACATGGAGAGAAGGCAAGGTCTCTCATGTCCCTTTTACCTCACTGTTGACACTGAGAACCCATGGTAGAAAAAGAGTGTGCAGGTTTGAACATCTATTCTGCACTCACTGAACATCCCATTGGATTTGTCTATCTCAGCGTGGCTGCCCCTCTTTCCATGAAGACAATCTTGTATTCACATGCTGAAGTCATCACAGTAGTGAAGGAATTAGAAAACTCCTCCATCTTTCATTCCAGCCTATCAACTGCCTCTGGCACAGCTGCCTAATGTTCCTGCATATGTATGTGCATTTTGGCTAAGATCATCAAATTATCCTCTTTCTGGGGCTGAGCAGTTATCTGGTTACTTGGCAAACCTCTGTGTGCCAGCAATATTGGCTTTTCTTTTCAACCGCTTACAGAGACATGGAGGCTTGGGCTTACTAGACTATACCCGAGCTGGATCTGGATAGTGTACCCATTAAGATGAACATCTCTTGGTAGAAGCTTCAGGTAAATGCCTTCCCAGTGCATCCTCAGAGGATTTAACTGCATTTCCTTCAAAGCTGCAAATGAAAGATGGGTACAGGCTGTGACCTCTTCTGGATGTTCCTCAGGTGCTGCTAGCGACTACATATGTGAAGAAAGGGAATTAGATGGAAAAGAGGGACTGAAACTTGGACAGAATATGAACGAGCACTGGGGGTAACGGAAGTGAAACTTATCGAAAAGGAGCTTACTGAATTAGTGAGTCGGTGGTGTCAATCATCAGCATGAGTGGACCTGTTTTTCTGCAGCTAGCTCCACTTCTCATAGGGAGTGAGGAGCTGAATGTCTGCTACCCCCTGCCTGTCTTAGTCCTCTTGGCTCAGCGGTGGACCTATTTATCCTGCAATAAGACAAAGAGAGGGTTTCAGAATGATGTAAGTTAACACAAGAGCAGATGGAGAAAATATATGAGCGGGGAGAAGATGAGGTGTCACTGAGTGTGTAATAAGCGCAAAAAGCATGAATAATGAGTAGTTGTACAGAATGAAGTGGGGGAGATCCCTTGAGTGGATGTGATGCATGCAATGTTGAGGATTCTAGTCCACCAGCTTCGATGAGATGTGTGCGCACTGGCAGAATTAGAATGAGTAATGACCCTATTAGTATAAGGTAGCATAGAGTGGAATGGCATCACTTAACCTTATGAACTGTAGATGATCACTGACTTATGTTACTGCTGGCTGTCCCTTTTCATGCTGGAAACAGCACTGATCTGTGGTGCTTTCTCTATCCAGGCTGACTGGTCAAATGGCATGGCCACTTTCTGCAGTCAGCCAAAGAGAGGAATTACATTTCTTTCTATCACCCGGTATAACAATGACTTAAGATCCTTCGTCCGGAAGTGGGGAGTTTTCTTCTGCAATATTTGGTCAGAGTTTGATGGACAGCACAATAGTGTGAGGGGTTGATCCTGGCGAACAGCATTTGAAGTGGTCTGCATCTGGGATTAAATATAACAGCAAACGCTTGCAAGCTGGAAGGTCCCTGAAATGGTGTGACCTTCCACCTCGATTGCCAAAGGTTCACAGAGTAATGCACTTAACATCATTCTGACATAATTAATGAGGTGAAAAATGGAAGATTGCTCATTGTGTTATGGTGAAAATTATATCATGAAATTCACTCACCAGCACTTTTTAACTATAAATAGAAACAATTCAGCTATAATATGATCAGCTTAAGGGAAATGTTTAATGGGCAAAGATTTAATGGGTGAGGAAGCCTGTATACATCAATGTTTGAAATGTTACATTGGTAAAATGGGAAGGATATACAAATCAAATAGAGTAGCCAAAATGATTAAGTTATTAATTCTACCATTGATGTTTCAATAGGATCAGCACTTACTTAATTTTAGAAAGATGATAAATAATATCCTTGCTATAAATAAATACAATATCACACGACTGCAATAGTTCCTGAAATGTGGCTCAGAGGCACCTGGCATTCTGTAACTGTAGGTAAAGAACAAATATTGTTAATTTTTCTGCTTAAAAATCAGCCCTAAATTTAAGCAATTATGACAATAAAAAGGAAACATATTGAGAAGGTTAACAAATGAACTGGCCTCAGTGTACACCAGTTGACCAATATGGTCATAACTAGTCAGCACATAATTTACATGATGCATGGTGCACTTTTGGACCTTATTAGATAACTAAAGAAATTACCATAGATAACACTCATTAGAGAAATATGATGTCCTTTGCATGATTCAATCTTAAATGTCAGAAATAACACCCCTGCTTCAAAACAAAGGTTGAACAATATTGATGGGAAATTAGAAGTGCAACAGTAGTTATATAGAATGTGTGCACCCAGTAGAGATGGGTACCATCATTGTAAAAAGGCTGCTGTGATCCATCTATGCATGCGCAGTTACATTTGTAACATCACATAGTTTATTGAAAAGAGAAAGATAATGTTAGAAAGAAGTCTTTGGGAAAACTCTCAAACGATTTAAATATATGTGTGGAACATTAAACATAATTTATATATGCAAGGAGCCATGGATCACAAAGAAACAAAGGCATCTCTCTCCATTAAAAAGAGAATTGGTTTGGTATTGCTTGACTGTAACCATTCCACGAGCATATGGCAAGGTGAGGAAATAGGCTTCAATGAACTACCACAGTGGTGTAGGGATTGAATCTATACTGCTGGTTTTATTCTCCACTCCACTGTAGTCATCTCGGACAGCGCAGAGGCTCAGTGGTTAGGATTGCTGCCTCATAGCATCAGAGACCTGGGTTCAATTCCAACCTCGGGCAACAGTCTATGCGGAGCATGCATATTCCCTCCTTGTTTGTTTGGGTTTCCTCTGGTGCTCTGGTTTCCTACCACATTCGAAACATGTGCAGGTTAGGTGGATTGGCCATGCTAATCTGCCAACAGTGTCCAGGAATGGTACAGGCTCGGAGGATTAGCCATGGGAAATGTAGGATTGCAGAGATTAGATGGAATGCTGTTCAGAAGGTTGGTGTGGATTCGATGGGCCATATTGCCGGCTTCCATACTAGTGGGACTCTATGATCTAGACAACAGAACTAACTAATTCTACATGCCTAGCCCCCTCACCTATTTAATGAAACTTTAAATTCACATCTACTTTTCCATTTGTTCTTTACAGAAAGGAAGGAAGAAAGATGGTTAGATGATGTAAGTATCGCCAATAAATTGTGGAAATAATACGAAAACATTATTAACATTTTCTGACCATCAAGTGTTAATTCAGTTTTGCACATGTGAGTGCAATGCTCCCTTGGAAAGTGCAATCACAATTATAAAGGGGGACTTTAATTGTCCTAATGTTAGGTTAGCATTGTAATAGCAAAGGGCAAATGATACAGGGACTGTGGAAATAAATATTTTTTGGAGTGTGTTCAGGCAAGTATTTTGGACCTGAATATTTGCAGTCAAACAAGGAAGGAGGCATCTGGTTCTTGAAAACAATATGAGGTAACTGGATCAAGTGTCATTTGCAGAATGTTCAGGCAACAGTGATTATTATATAATATAGTTTAGGTTAAATATGGAAATAAACAAGGAATAAAATAAACTTAATGGGGAAAATCAATTTCTGTGTCAGTGAGAATAGATCAAATAGACTTGAGAATTGGCAGGCAGAACAATTACTGAAGAATGAGCTATCTTTAAAGCAGAAAAAGGAAGGGTGCAAATGAAGTGGAGTAAACTTTGTTTTAACTGGCACCTTTATAAATTCTCAAAAAGTATATATCTCAATGATCACTAAATTTAATCTATTATTCTATCCACTTATTATAGTTTTTAAATGTATTTACCTCACTGTAAATAAACCTGTTCCATCAAATGGTTCCACAAAGTATCAACAGTTCTATTCAATTTCAAGTTAATTTCTCCCCAACTGGTGTCCAAGTAGTCAGCTGATGGTGCGAGCGAGAAGACTCTCTAGCAATAAGTTTTATTTAAGACAAAGTTGGATTATTACTTCAGTAATTTATGGTGTAAATAAACTATAACAGTTATGTGCATACACCCTACATTACATTTCTATTACATAGTGTTTTGTTTACATTGTTTATGTGGACACTTTGGTTCTCCTGAATATTTGATCAACCAGTACACTCCTGGTTCCTGAGGTGCCAGTTCATAAAAAGTTTGTTGTAAGTTCCTGTGATGTGGAAAGATAAGACAAATAAAACTGGACCAGCCTGGATTAAATAGAAATTAAAATGATACAGATAAAGGATGTATGGTAGGTGCGAGTTTTAAAATACAATTAAGATATAGGTTGATTAGTTCAGAGGCAAAGCAAAAAATGAAACAGAATCCAAAGTCTTTCACTGGAATATCAATACCAAAAGGAAACTAAAACAATGCATACTTTATTAGGGACGAAGAAGATTTGTGCATGGAGACAGAGAGCTTGACAGAAATGCCAGCATTTCCTTTACAAAGTAAGAAGATGAGATCAAAGTCTGAGAAGAAGTAGTAATTAATGTTGAAATGGGCTAAAAATTGATAGACAATATCTGGTGGTCCTTAAAATTGTGAAGTCACCAGGTCTGGGCATGTCCAAGGATACTGAGGGAGGTAAGGCTGTAAACTGATAGCTCTGGCCTTAAATCTCCTTAGATACAGAGATAGTGCCTGTGGAATGGAGACCTGCAAATATTATACTTTGGTTTAAAAAAAAGTCTTGAGGTGTGGTTTTCTATACCTTGGTCCATGTAACAAATATCACAATGTTGGATTCTTACTGAGACAGTTATCTTCAAGTTTATTAACAACTAACCAGACCTCTTAGACTTGCAGATAAATTGTGGGTCATATGCTTACTTGGATTACTATTATAATACATACAAGGTTGACTGACTGACTGATTAGCTAGATGGTTGTTTGCCTATCCAACTGACAAACTGGCTGCTTTCTAACAGTATAAAGAGTGAAAGTGGAGACCTTCTATATGAGAGTGTCCCATCATTAGCTGTTTCAGTATCTTTATGAGAGTGTCCCATCATTAGAAATCTGTGTAATAAATCAACATAATGTAAGGATGTGTCCAGTAATTAAAGGTCAGTCAATTTAACCACAATCATGAGAAATTTTGTGGAAAGAATAATCGGAGGCAAAAGTAACAGCCATTTGGAAAATGTGGATTACTTCATAAAAGCCAGCACAAACGTGTTAAGGGCAAATCATGTTCAACTAATGAGATTGAACTTCTTGATAATGGTAATGCAGTGCATGTGATTTGTATGAATTTCCAAAAACAAATTTCAATTGGTCATGCAAGAAGCTTATTAGTAATAGTGAAAATCGTAGCATACAAGGTCAAGGGCAATATGGATAACCAGTTCACTACATGATGAAAAATCAAAACGCAGCCCTTGAGAAAATTTAAGGTTGGCAATTTTTTTCCAAAATTACTTCAGGGTCCAGTAGTGCTTGCTATCTACTTCATCTTTGGTACTTCATGGGGTACTGAATTTTACAGCTGGATGATAGTTTCCAGTCCTCAGTCACATAGCTTCCGGAAAAGGTTCAATTGAGTGAAGTACAAACATCAGCTGGAACTACGTTGGATCAGATGACCTATTTCTGTTTTTCCTTTCCTGTTGAGATGGCTTATTTCTCTGCTGGATAGAAAGCCTGGCACACTTGGCGGACCATGCGGATGATAGCTGGAGGTAGGCAGCAATCAGACTCCTGTTTGTTTGCCACCTCCTTTTTTATCTGGCACAACTGAGACCCACGGTTCCTCTGTGCCATCTTTAAAAATGAAAAAAAACTTCATAAAACTGCCTTGATTATGTTGTCACTGTGTCAATGTGTCCTTTTGCCATGCAACTACCATTGAAAAAATGTGGAATAATGGTGGAATTTCTACTTAGTGGTGTGGCAATGGTGAGAAAGATGAGAAAATATGGAGAATGGAAAAGAAAATCAATCTTGACATCAAGAAAACAATTTATAATATTCCCTTAAGCCTTGAATGCTGACTTCAGAATCTAGCCATTGAATGGCAGCGACCCTATTTCCGTGTATTTACATTCTATTAAACTTCACCTTGCCTGATTTATATACCATCCCAATTCTCCTCTTCACTGAGAAACTAAATGGTACAATTTCCTGGTGTGGATTAGTGCAGGTAGCTGATAGGCAGAACTTGCTAAATGCCCATCCTGCCATCATCCAACTGATTCTTCACAATGTCCCTCTTTGTTCAACGGTCACTGTCATCCTCAACATTTTGTACACAAACCACCAGCCTCACCACATTGCCACAGTTGCTTTCTGTCAAACTCTCTCACCATTTCAGCCCAGACAATGGCAAACACAGCTCTGTGGAACCTGAAAAGTCCTAATTTACTAAACCTAGAGTCTAATGCCAAAATTGGGAGAGCTATCTCTCTGACTACTCAGGAAACAGCCTGACAGTCATACTCATGGAACCATACCATACACATAACATCCACAATCACCATTGCCATCTCTGGGTATGTCCTACATCCCCACTTTGGCTAATGAATTAGCACTCCTCCATTGTTGAAAATCACTTGGATGAAAGGATTTAGAATGTCCTCTAGGTGTGGTACTTCATTATCCACTACCAAGCATAACTCACAAGCACCACTCCTTTCCAAGCTGCTGGACACATCTGCTAGACTGGGTTTAAGTCAGGTGGTGAAGGAACAAACAAGAGTTAAAAATACACTTGATTCATCTTCACTGATCTGCCTGTCATACATGCATCTGTCCACGGCAGTAATAGACAGACTTTGAGCAGATCTAGCAACTCAAGATTAGGTATCCAAGAAGCACTGTGGATCATCAGCACAGGAACTGAACTCAAGCACAATTTGCAGCTTCATGGTCTGGCATATCTCCCACTCTATCAGTACCATCAAGCGAAGGCATCAACCCTGGTTAAATGAAGACTGCAGGAAAGCATGCCAGGAGCAGCACCAGACAAACCTAAAAATGAGGCATCAACCTGGTTAAGCTAAAAAACAGAACTACTTCTATACAAAACAGCAAAATGAGCAAGCAAAAGCAGAGATAAGTGATTCCACAACCAACAGATCAGACCTAAACTGTGCATTCCTGCCACATCTAATCTTGATTGGTGGTGAACAATTAACTCGTAGGAGGAGGAGTCTCCACAGACATTCCCTCTCCTGAACAATCAGGGAACCCGATCATCAGTGAGAAGTTAAATCTAAAGCCTTCACAAAAACCTGCAGCCTTTAGTGCCAAGGGGATGTTCGATCGTGGCCTTCTCCAGACGTCCCCAACATCACAAATACCAGTCTTCAGCTAATTGGATTTGTTTCATGTGATATCAAGAATCAGCTGGAGACATTGAGTACTACAAAGGCTATGGCTCCTGACAATTTTCTAGCAATAGTACTGAAGACTGCAGAACTTGTTGTGTCCAAATTAAGCTGTTCCAGTACGGAAATAACACTGACATCTATCCAACAATGTAGAAAATTGAAACAAAAACAAATTGCTGGAGAAACTTGAAGTCCTGATGAAGTTACTGGACTCAAAATGTTAACTGCTTTCTTCCCACAGATGTTGCCAGACCTGTTGAGTTCCTCAAGCAATTCCTGTTTTTGTTTCAAAACTCCAGCATCCACAGCTCTTACTTTTACTTTAATGTAGAAAACCAATCCAACCAACTACTACCCATCAGTGTTGTCTCATCTCAATCATCAATAAAGTGATGGAAAGTCATCAACAGTGTTATCAAGCAGCATGTATTTAGCAATATCCTGCTCACTGATGCTCTGTTTGGGTTCTGCCAACATCACTCAACTTCTGACCGCATTATAGCCTTAGTTCAAACATGGAAAAAAGATATAAATTCTAGAGGTGAGAGTGACTCTCACTCTAGCCATGACATCAAACCTGCATTTGTCTGAATATGGGATCAAGGAACCGCAGCAGAGCTGAAGTGCAATTTAGTCAGGGAGAGTCTCTCCACTGATTGATGTCATATCAGGCATGCTGGAAGATAGTTGAGGTTGTTGGAGGTCAGTCATCTCCAACAGGATATTTGTGCAGGAGTTCCACAGATTAATGTCCTTGACCCAACCATCTTCAATGACATTTCCCCAATCATAAGGTCAGAGATAGGTGATAACCGATAACTGCAAAATATTCAGCAACATTTGCGACTCCTCAGATACTGAAACAGTACACGATCAAATGCAGCAAGACCTGGACAATATCCAGGTATACACCGACAAGTATCAAGTCACATTCACGCCACACAAGTGCCTGGCAATATCCATCTCCAACAAGATAGAATATGCTCCTTGACTTTCAATGGCATTACCATCACCAAATTCCCACTATCAAGAACCTCGGGGTTACCATTGACTAGAAACTGAACGAGACGTGCTTGATAAATACAGTGGCTACAAGAACAGGTCGAAGGCTAAGAGTCATGCAGCAAGTGACTCAGGAGACTGACTCCCCAATGCCTGTCCACCATCTATAAATCACAAATCAGGAGTATGATGGAATACCTGCCACTTGCTTGGATGAGTACATTCCACCACACTTGACACCACACTTGACGACAAAGCAGTCTTCTTGATTTACTCTCATTGCCAACACTCACTAGCAGCAGTATATACCAGCTATAAGATGTACTGCAGAAATTTCAAGGCTCCTTGGATTGCATCTTCTAAATCCATGACCAACAACATCTATAAAGGATAAGCACAGTAGATTTATGGAAACACCACCAACTGCAAACCCCATTCTAAGTCACTCACCATCCTAACTTGGAAATATATCACCATTCCTTCAGTGTTGTTATGTCAAAATCCTGGAGTTCCTTCCTAACAGCATTGAGTCTATAACAATATAAGAAGGCAGCTCACTGCCACCTTGTCAAGGGCAACTAGGGATGGAAAATAAATGCTGGCCCAGCCAGTGATGCCTACAGCCTATGAACGAAAAAAAATCTGCATGAGGTATATCTTATTGTTCTTAGCTTGCTACCTTAGCACTCATTCACTTTACACTTACTTGGATGCTGCGACTGTCTTAGTGGCTTGCATTACTTTTTAGTGAACAGAATCTTCTTTACTCAGTTACAGTATGCTAGTATTTGTGGTTTTCCTTGCTTTTTAAAGCACAGGGAGAAGTAGGCAGCTTGTAACGAGAGGGAGCAATGGACTCACAAGGGGGTTAAGATGTAACTCTACAGCACTGTGCTGAGACAAATTCACACCTGCAGTCTACAGGGGCAAACACTGCTTCTGTTTCAATCAAATGGCCATGTGTGAAATTCAAAGGTAACCAGTCCTTAGTGGAGTAATGGGGAACTGCAGTCAGAAGGTACCACTATAGTCAGTCAAATTAACAGCAAGGAGTTGGCCAACATCAGTCAGGCACTTGGCCCTATGTCAGTCCAGGAATAAGCATCCTTACAGCCCAGAGGATGTGTCACAGTCATTCTAGTAGCACCAATATAGGGAAAACTGGTATATCAGTAGAAATGCTGCACAGACAACAGTCAGTGGGTTGAACTGTAATCAGTTGGGGCTCATCTACCAAGTCAGTCATTGTGGTTTCCTCAATGACAGTGAGAGGGCTGGAGACAGTGCTCAGGGGAAAGCCAATAATTCAAATCTGGGGACGGGCATCACTACTCTGAGTCACCAAGGGACTGATAACAGTAATAGGCAGTAATTATAGATAGTAAAGTGGGATCTCACAGTGAATAGAAGGAAACTGGGAACTCCAGAAGGTGAGCGGGAGTGAGGTTTCCTCATATAGGTCAGAGTAACTCAGACCACTGAATGAAGAGGGTGGAGGAGCAACAAGAACATGGGAATTTCCAAAATTATGGATTCCGTGGGTAAAGTAGATACAGCAATAGGGAGGACCAATTCCACTCCAGGATATCCCAGATAGCTTCCTACTTCAAGGACTGCAACTTCCCCTCTCACGTGGTCAACAATGCCCTCCAGCGTATCTCCTCCACTTCTTGCACCCCTGCCCTTGTACCCACCTTCCAACCGCAAAAAGGACAAAACCCTCCAGTCCTCACCTTCCACCCCATCAACCTCCAGATACAATGCAGCATCCTCTGCCATTTCCACCACCTACAGTCAGACCCAACCAACAGAGATATATTTTCCTCCCCAGCCTCTCAGCATTCCACAGAGACCATTCCCTCCACGACTCCTTCATTAGGTCCACGCTCCCCACCAACCCACCCTCCACTCCCAACACCTTCCCTTGCCACTGCAAGAGGTGTAAAACCAGTGCCCACACCTTCCTTCACCTCTATCCAAGGCCCCAAAAGATCCTTCCACATTCGGCAGAGATTTTCCTGCACCTCTAAGCACCTCATCTACTGTGTCCGTTGCTCTCGATGTGGTGTCCTCTCCATTGGGGAGACAGGACGCCAACTTGCTGAACATTTCAGAGAATACTTCTGGGACACATGCACCAATCAACTCCCTCTCCCACTCCACCATGGACATTCAAGGACTACTATGCTTTTCCAGCACCACACTTTCTGACTCTGATCTCCAGCATCTGCAGTCCTCACTTTCTCCTAAATACGGAAAGTTATGCAGGTATTCCCTGTACACAAAAAATCAAGTCTAACCCAACCACTGCGCCACCAGTCTACTCTGAATCATCAGTAAAGTGATAGAAAATGTCATCAACAGTAGCAATGACGTGCTCATTGTCACTTGAGTTTGGGTTCTGTCAAGGCCACTTACCTCTTGACCTCATTACAGCCTTGGTTCAAAAATGGAGAAAAGAGCTGATTCCAGAGGTGAACTGTGAGTGACTGCTCTTGACATCAAGACTGAATTTGATCAAGTGTGGCATCAAGGACCCTAAGCAAAACTAGAGTCAATGGCAATCTGTGGAAAACTCTCCAGTGATTTGAGTTATACCTGGTACCAAGGAAGATGGTTGCAGTTGTGCCTGGGAAATCTTCGTCCAATCATCTTCATCTACTTCAGCAATGACCTTCCCTCCATCATCTGTGTTTAAAGGATGTTGCCAGGATTGGAGGGTTTGAGCTATAGGCTGCATAGGCTGAGACTATTTACCCTAGCATCGGAGGCTGAGGGGTGACCTTATAGAAGTTTTTCAAATCATGAGGGGCATGGATAGACTGAATAGACAAGGTCTTTCTCCCAGGCTAAGGGAGTCCAAAATTAGAGGGCATAAGTTTAAGGACAGAGGGGAAAGATTTAAAAGGGATCATTGGGCCAACATTTTCACACGGAGGGTGGTGCGTGTGTAGAATGAGCTGTCAGAGGAAGTGTTGGAGGCTGGTATAATTACTATATTTAAAAGGCATCTGGATGGATAAATGAATAGCAAGGGTTTGAGAGATGTGGGCCAAATGGGATTAGGTTAATTTAGGATATCTGGTCAGCATGGACGAGTTGGACCAAAGCGTCTGTTTCCGTGCTATACAACTTTATGAACACCTTTATTCATCACTTGGAAGACTTAGAATGCTGAATGAAAAGGTGGACGACTGGAGAATTTGGATTATCTACAACAACATTCCAAAGACTTGGAGGTTATTAGGTAGCCCTTTAGAGATCTCAGTTTGAATCCATTTTCTGCCTTACTCTCCCACACTCCAGCAGCCACCCTACTTATGTTCTGACCCTATTTTCAGTGGGATTGTAAGAGAATCCTCCATCACTGAAATGGTGCCGAACATTTTATTGCGTGGGAGAGGAGTAAAGAGAGAAAGAAACAGGTCTGCAGTCATGGTCAATTTGTGAATCAATAATGCAAGAAGAAAGAGTGCTGAAATACTGCAGGCAGAGTTTCAGGACCTAGGTAGGAAATCTGACTGGGAGCCTCAAATCTTAACTTTTTTTTATTATGCTCAGTGTCATGCAATAATAAGTACAGATGGTATAGAAGTTAATAAAAGAGAAATAATACAGGGTCTAATTCTCAGGCAAGGCAGACCCATTCAAAGTAGACAGGTAGAATCTTCGCAGATCTGGCTTTAAGGTCTTTACAGGAAAGCTAAAAACTGTCAAGGAAGAATACAGTATTAAATAATCTAGCAGCAAAATGGGCATCATAAAGAATCATGAGAGAGGACAAACATGGTGCTCAGAGCGTTAGGTTAAACAAACAGCACTAAAGTGAAGAACAGTTCAGAAATAGAAGAGATAGCATGAGAACCAAATACAAGGCAGTTTAAGATAGGTTTGAAATGCATATGTGGAAATGCTTGTAGTGTGGTTAGTAAGGTTGGTGACTTGAAAGCATTTGGGTTACTACTTGTGGCTATGATACAGTGACAATCGCAAATCTAGTTTACATAGATGGAGTGGGAACTATATATTCATGGCTACGTGGTCTTAATTGAAGTTAGGGACAGGAAATAAAAGAGGGGAGTGGCAGTATTAATCAAAACACTTAAAATATCAGAGGAATGGCATACATGAGTAATCAAAGATATAGTCTATAAGACTAAAGTTAAAGAATAATACCAGAGCTATTACACTGCAGGTTGTATAGTATAGGTCACAAAATAGCAGAAAGAGATGAATAATAAATCAAATTCCAGAAAGGTAAAGTCACCATAATCTTATCAGACCATAGGCCTGCTGTCTTGTCATCGAGAGATAATTGGCAGTGGTTTAACCAGAGTGTCACCATGCCTCAGAAAAGGGAATAGATGGAGAGGGAGAATTCTTCATGGTAACCTCAGTTGGTGTGGAAACTGAACCTACACTGTTGATGTCACTCTGCATTACAAACCAGCTGTCCAGAATCTGCAGTCCTCATTTTCTCCTTCAAACTAGCTGTTCAGCCAACTGAGGTAAACTGAACTATTACTCCGCCAGTCAGGCCAGTCAATCTGAGACCAAGGGCAGATGATGCAAAGTTCAGATGCAATATGGGCAGATATTAATATATTGAATTTTAACACATCCTTCATCTCTCACACAATTCCCGAAGCCATCTATTTCAAACATTATCTAATCATGTTCCCATCTATGCTTCATGCCAATTCATGCCTCTGTATTCAGCTCCTATTTTTCTTTGTAGGCCCGGTGCCAGTTTATGTCAAGTCTCGCAACCAAAGCCCTTAGACATCACCCTTTTCCCTTACATCTACCACACCAACTCACCCAGTGTCCACCATGGAAAGATTTGAGTGCATGCAGAAATGGAATAAACTAAAGGTTGGAGTTTGTTTTCAGAATTCACTATAATGAAAAACACTCATTCACAGAAACCCATATTATATGTCAATATTCCTTCAATAATATAGTACCTGATACCAATAAACATTTCTTGCACATGCATAATCCTATATAACTACATGCTGTGAAATTCACCGTCCCATTTCAAGTAGTCTTTAGCCTCTGGAGTGCTCAATCAAATGGTGAAATGGCTAGTGCCCAATTGTGATAATGGATAGTTATGAAATCAGTAGCACAGAATTAATCTGGTAGTAGAAGCTTTCAGGGGTATGTCAGTTGCACAGAACTAACTTGGTAATGGAATCTTTCAGATATATGCCCTTTTGATAGGTCTGTCAACAGTACCAAAAAAATGACATTTAATGCATGTGTACATTTACAGTATTTCATACCAACTTTTAATAATTCAAAAGGACACCTTCTTTCACCTAAAGGTTTTTTTTAATCAGAGAAGAATATGATGATAGAATTAGAAATCGGCTCAGGTAAAGCATAAATGCCAACATCGACCAGTTGTGACTAATGACCTGTTTCTGTGCTATAATTTCCTGCAAAGGAAGGCCACCCACTGGTGACATGATTGCAACCATTCAAGGTTGTAGAAACAAAAATCTTATACCTTTACTCCATGAATATGTTATTCTGTGGATGACAGGAGAAATTGTGCGATCTGTGGATGACAGGAGAAATCATGTGCCTAGCCAAGAGGAAAAGGGATGTGTACATAAGATCCAGGCATCTGGATTTGAGTGGGAGCAGCGTCGAAGTAAAAGCGAACCCGGGAGACTACAGCAAAGGTAAGACAATTTGTTTTAAAATTGCTTACCTGTAGCGGGCAGCGGTGTGTTTTTTTACTCTCTCTCCACAGAAAGAGCGGGAGCAGCAGAGGAAGTGACGGCAAGCAGAGGGGCAGCCGGGAAGGAAAAGTGAGTATATAAGTCAGGAAGGCGGCTAAACCCGAGATTCTACACCTGTAGTATCTCCCACCCACCCTCGTCCTCTAACCTTCTTAACTACTCTGCTTTTTCTTTTAAGGTAAGGATTTTTATTTCTTTACCAGGGACTAGTTAAAAATTTACTTCGTTTTTTTTGTGTGTGTATACATCAAGTCCTTATTCAGGGTAAAAAAAACTATAGCAGAGAGGTATCAGAAGGTATTCTAACTCATACTTGTACAAAGTAAGTAATTAACTAACTAAACAGAGATGGCTGGGCAGGTGATGTGCTGTTGCTGTATGATGTGGGAGCTGGCTGATCCCATTGTGAACGGCAGTGACCACATCTGCAGCAAGTGTTGGTTGCTGGAAGAACTCCGGATCAGAGTTGATGATCTGGAATCTGAGCTTCAAACATTGCGGCACATCCGGGAGGGGGAGAGTTACCTGGATGCTTTGTTTCAGGAGGCAGTCACACCTGGGAGATTAAGTAATTCACATTCAGCTAGTGATCAGGCACAAAAGAGTGTGACTGTAAGTGAGGCAGGTAGGGGGAACCGGAGTTCAGGAGTGGAGGAACCTCAGCCCTTGACCTTGTCCAACAGGTACGAGATTCTTGCTCCCTGTACGGATGAGGAAAAGGCTCTG
>NC_057738.1:15328223-15430152 GCF_004010195.1 Chiloscyllium plagiosum | reverse complement strand
GAAGGGCTTATGCCCGAAACCTCGATTCTTCTGTTCCTTTGATGCTGCCTGACCTGCTGCACTTTTCCAGCAACACATTTTTGAGCTCTGAGCTCCAGCATCTGCAATCCTTACTTTCTCCTTCTGGGTTTTTATAAAGACATCTCAATTTGAGCATGATTGGATTTGTAGTCTTAAAGTCATAGAGTCATAGAAATGTACATTCTTGTTTGGCATGAGGCATGTATTGATTTTTGGTGATGGAACCATCAACTGTTTGGGGCGTCTTTGCTCTATCCCATGCCTGGCGAAACTTCTCTCAGTTCTCTGGTGGTGTATCGTCCTCTGCCTTGCTTGGAAAAGGTGGATGCTAGGAAATTGTTTCAGTTAAACGAGGAGACTCGGACCCGTGGACACAGCCTTAGAATTAGAGGGGGTCATTTCAGGACAGAAATGCGGAGACATTTCTTCAGCCAGAGAGTGGTGGGCCTGTGGAATTCATTGCCACGGAGTGCAGTGGAAGCCGGGACGCTAAATGTCTTCAAGGCCGAGATTGATAGATTCTTGTTGTCTAGAGGAATTAAGGGCTACAGGGAGAACGCTGGTAAGTGGAGCTGAAATGCGCATCAGCCATGATTGAAAGGCGGAGTGGACTCGATGGGCCGAATGGCCTTACTTCCACTCCTATGTCTTATGGTCTTATGAACAGAATGGGCCTTGGAGGAATATCGGGAGAGCAGGACCAATCTTACGTGAGGAATCAAGCAGGCTAAAGGGGGTCATGAAATAACTTTAGCGAGCAGAATTAAGGAGAATCCCAAGGCCTTTTATTCATATAAAAGAAGCAAGAGGGTAATTAGAGAAAGAATTGGTCCACTAAAGGATAAGGAAGGAAGGTTGTGTGTCGAACCTGAGAAAATGGGTGAGATTCTGAATGATTACTTTGCATCAGTGTTCACTGAGGAGCGGGAGGTGATGAATATTGAGATTAGAAATAGAAGTTTGTTTACTCTGGATCATGCTGACATAAGGAGAGAAGATGTGTTGGGTAGGCTAAAGAATACTAAGTTGGACAAATCCCCAGAACCAGATGGGATCTCTCCCAGGTTGTTGAGGGAGGCGAGAGAGGAAATAGCTGGGGTCCTGACAGATATCTTTGTGGCATCCTTAAACACAGGTGAGGTGCCAGAGGACTGGAGGGTTGCTAATGTTGTCCCCTGTATAAGAAGGACAGTACGCATATTCCAAGTAACTACAAACCAATGAGCCTGACTTTAGTAGTGGAAATGTTGCTGGAGAAGGTACTGAGGGATAAAATCTATTTATATTTGGAAAAGAATGAGCTTATCAGTGAGAGGCAACATGGTTTTGTGCGGGGGAGATCATGCCTTACCAACTTAATAGAGAGTTCTTTGAGGAAGTGACCAAGTTGATAGATGAAGGAAGGGCTGTAGATATACATGGACTTTAGTAAGGCATTTGATAAGGTTCCCCATGGTAAACTAATGGAGAAAGTGAAGTCACATGGTGTGCAGGGTATTCTAGCGAGGTGGATAAAGAACTGATTGAGCAACAGGAGACAGAGAGTAGTAGTTGAAGGGAGTTTCTCGAAATGGAGAAAGGTGACCAGTGGTGTTCCACAGGGATCAGTGCTGGGGCCACTGTTGTTTGTGATATACATAAATGATCTGGAAGAGGGCATTATTAGTCTGATCTGTAAATTTGTATATGACACAAAGATTGGTGGAGTAGCAGAAAGCATAGGGGACTGTCAAAGAATACCGGAGAATATAGGTAGACTGGAGACTTGGGCGGCGAAGTGGCAGATAGAGTTCAATCCAGGCAAATATGAGTGGATGCATTTTGGGAAGCCTAAATCTAGAGCAAACTATACTATAAACGGAAGAGCCTTGGGAAATGTTGATAAATGTGGGAGTTTAGGTCCATTGTACCCCAATGTGGCTGCACAGGTGTACAGAGTGGTCAAAAAGGCATATGGTATACTTGCCTTCATTGGACGGGGTATTGAGTATCTTTAATATGATTGCAAACCATGTTTCACCAGAATAGGTTTCTCTACCTGGTTGGAATGTGTCCGCTTGGCTCGCACACAATAATCCCACCAAGTATTCGGGTTTTCCACAAATTTGCCAATGTCTAGAATGAGTTCCTGAAAGGACATGTGGCTGGCTTAGTAGACTTTGTAGTAGTCCAGAGAAAAGGGTCTTTGTGGAACAGCACACTGTGGATGCTGGCCAATCCCTCTTCAGTTGGGTTAATTGGTTTAAGTCCATATTTTCTACGACCATTCCAGTTACACCAGGGCTGCAGATTGTTGTTTAAACCTCGAAGATAATGGGTCCCTGCTCAAGGAATTCAATGTTAATTTCATAAAACTGGCTGTAAAAGGAACATAGTCGATATTTTAACCAATCCTTAAACCCAAATAAAACTGCTGACGAAATACACAGTTTTTGCTTTCCTTCAAATATTATTGCATTTTGTTTTCTGATTAAATTAAACCAGTGTGGATTTTTTTCTCATCACTGGATCATAATTATTTATGCTGTTAAGCTGAGTTTCCATTTGTTGCTGTCAGTAAGAGTGGTGGTGCCTGTAGTTAAACATTTTTCTAAGATGGGAATATATTTCAAGATGTTGTTTAGTATTGAAAAGTTAGTGCACTAACTCCAAAGTTATTAAAATAGCCCTAAATTTTAAAGTTGGAACAAATGCTCTGGTTTATCACCTCAAGACAACATTGACTCCCCTATTAATTTCAGCATTGACTCCCCTATTTTGAGTCTCAGTTCTGAAGCATCAATGAAGATTCTCACACTTATCTCATGTCTCAGCATCCCTTCTAGCCACTGCTCTCGAGCAGGGGAAACATTGAGGCCAGAGTCGGGCGTCCATTCACTATCATCATGGAGGCACGAGAAAGCAGATCATCTGTTAAATGGACTGCAATCTGAGAGTTTTAAAACTACATTTTACTTAGAAGGTATGGAAAACATCGACAACTTTCAGTAACTAAGCAAAAGTGAATAATGTGAAAATGTACAGAAATCTTTCAATAAAATCTAATGAAACAGAACTATGAATTGAAAAATACCCGTGAAATCATGGACTTCATTTACTCAGCA
This sequence comes from Chiloscyllium plagiosum, assembly GCF_004010195.1. NCBI lineage: Eukaryota > Metazoa > Chordata > Chondrichthyes > Orectolobiformes > Hemiscylliidae > Chiloscyllium > Chiloscyllium plagiosum. The sequence goes on along the minus strand of NC_057738.1, from coordinate 15,427,027 downwards.
TTAACTTTTGAGTTTCATATAAGCACTTGCAAAAGAAACTGGTACAATAGATTTCTTCTTTTAGGGAAATGGTTCATGCACAGCTAAGAGTGCGCAGGTTCAACGCCTGCCACGAGAAAGCTATCGTTGGAACTGGTACATGAACTGATATCAGATCTCAAAGACAGTGAGACAAAAAGAAACATCAGGCAGGGTTCCTGGAACTGACACTTTTTCAGGGACATTCACTAGTACTGTGGGGGAAGAGCATGTTAGGGTGGCAGGGATCAGGAACCTGAGTGAGGAGACAAGAGTGAGGGAAATGAAAGGTAGAAAACAAAATACAGAAAACAAGAAATAGAGCAAATAGGGCTGGAATATAAACGCAAGTATAAAATGTCAGATAGTCAAAAAGTGCTCCATCTAAATGCACAAATCATTAACAATAAGGCAGAAGAGTTGACAGCACACAAAGTTGTAAATCAGTACAATATGGTTGTTAATACAAAGTCTTGACAGCAGGGTAACTAAGGCTGGGAACTGAATACCCAGGAGTATTCCATCTTTAGGAAGGACGCACGACAAAGGAAAAGGAGGTGGTGTTGCATTGTTAGTGAGAAGTAAATTCAATGCAATAGTGAGAAAGAATATTGGGTGCAGAAAATCTAAACATAAAATCAGTCTAGTCAGAACTATCAACAAGGGATGGAACGTATGATGGAAGCAGTCTATAGGTTTCAAAAACAGCCCTGGTAAGGTACGTGATTTTAATTTACAAAGAGACAGGGCAAGCCACAGTAGCAATGATATTATGGCAGATGAATTCTGAGATTGTTGTCAAGTTTTGTTTTAGATCAGTATGTTGAGGACCAATTGGGGAACAGGGTATTCTAGGTTTGGTTTTGTGTGATAAGGAGGCCTTAATTAATTATCTATTTTGAGAGGTCCTTTGGGAATAAAGTGACCACTATGTGATTGACTTTTTGATTGGGATAGAAAGTGAAGGAATCCAATCAAAAAGGAGGATCCCAAACAAAGGGATCTACAAAGGTGTGAATTTACTGCAATAGACTGCATAGCTAAATTAAAAAGCAGTGAATAGACAATAATTAATAGTTCCAAGAACAGTGTAACATATATGTCTGAATATATAGGTGAAAGAAAACAAGAGGAAAAGTAATCCTATCATGGCAGACAAAATAGTTAACAATAATATTAGAACCAAAGAGGAATCATATAAAGTTACTAGAAAAAGTAACAAGCCTGAGAACTGGGATCAGTTTAAAAGTTCAACAAAGGTGGACCGCATGGTTGCTGAAGAGGGAAAAAGTAGAGCATGAGAGTGAACTTAAAAGAAGACTATAAGAGCTTCTGTGGCTATATTAAAAGAAAATGATTACTGAAGACAAATGCAGACCTCTTACAATCTGAAATAGGAGACTGATAATGGAGAACAAGGAAATGGCAGAACAATTAACAACTACTTTAGCTGTCTTCACAGTAAACACAAATAACTTCCCAAATATGCAAGGGAAGCAAGGGTCAATTGGTCATGAGAAGTTAAAGGAGATTAGGTTAAAAGAGTTGGAAAAATTAATGAAACTGGAAGTTATTAAACTCCCATGGCTTTATAAATCACTATTCCAGAGTGCAAAAGGAAGTGGTCATTGAAGTAGCAGATGTGTTGGTGGTCACCTTCCAGAGTTATGTAATTTCTGAAACCATTCTTGCATATTGGAGGGTAGCAAATGGTTAAACCTTTTAAACAAAAATAAGAAGAAAACTGGCAATTATAGATCGGTTAGCCCAACATGCTGGAGTCTATTATACTAAGTCAACATGGATTTATGAAAGAGAAACCAACTTGAGTTTTTTTTTGTAATTAGTAGAATTAATAAGGATAATCAGTAAATGTGATATATTTGGATTTTCAGAAAGCTTTTGATAAAGTCTTATGTAAGATGTTTGTGTGCAAAAATCAAAACACATGGGATTGGTGATAATATACTGGCATGAGCTGGCATTGGTTAACAGACAGGAGGCTGAATATTCCCAGACATTAAATAACATCAGCAACAGCAAGGCAGTTGGGAAAATATGGAAAGAATTAAGTAATGAGATTACCAACGTCAAAAAAGACCAAATTTTGCGCACATGTTTTAACAGCTATAGGAGAATCTTGCTAGTGTGTGGTTCATGCATTAACATAGAATTATTCTTGCCTAATTCATATACAGATTGCTATTTTTCAAGGCAGCAGAGAGAAACTAGATGGTGACAATTCCCAGTACAAAAAACAGAGCAGTTATCTGGTGGCTGCAACTCATTGGCATCTTCTTAAGGCATCCATCTTGGCCAACATTCTCAAACATCTCAGGCCAAGCTCTTTGGGTATTGACCATCTGCACCTTCCATTCATGGAGGCTGGTATTGGTCAAGTACCAGGCTGTTTCCACATTGTAGCTAATCTAATCTAATCATATCATCATGGCACACCTCATACATATTACAGTTCTGTACTTCAATAGTGGACATTGGACCTCACCAACAACGTTTATTGCAATGCTGCTGTCAGGCTGCCCTGTATGTAGGAACACACACCCATCTCATACATTGGAACAGGGTGCATTTCAGGCATATTAGTTTGCTTTCTAAGCACTCACTCAGTCTGTGCCTATTTTGTTGCTTACAGCATCTCTACCTTGAATTATTTTTTTGAACATTGCTGCCTCATTCAGAAATTACAGACTCACAAAACATGTTTTGCCTTGCCTTTTAGTCCATAAAAATCATTCAGTTATCAGTCAAAAAGGTTATGGTCACTGTTTCCCAGGTGATCTTTTACACTGAGGTCATTTATTAAACCTACCTCAGTATACATCACCAGATCCCTGGTTGAATACACAATATGTTGTTCTGGAAAATTGCCCTGAATATACTCTATGAATTCTTCCTCATTGCTACCTCTGCCAGTTTGATTTTTCCAATTTACATGAAGATTAAAGTCACCCATGAAGTATACTGCCTTCTTTACATGCCCTCATTATTTTCCCATTTATTCTCTGTCCAACAATATAGTCGCTTTAGAGGCCTATAGATTACTTTCACCAATGATTTTACCCTTCTTGTTTCTTGTCCCACCCATATGGATTTTGCATTTTCCAATCAAGATCATTTCTTGATATCATACCTAACAAAGCTACCATTCCAACCGTTCCTTCTTCCCGAACCTTTCGAAAAGTCACATATCCCTGAATGTTTAGCTTCCAGCTTTGATCTCTTTGTGACATATCTCTGTAATGGCTATAATATTATATCTTTAAACTCTATTTGTGTAATTTGTTCCAAATACTACTGCATTTAAGAGCCACTAATTTTACTTGTTTACCATATTTCCCCTCTTTGACCCTCTGTGCTGATGCTTTTATATGCTTATACATTCCATCCATTCCCATTCCACTCTGGGGATCATTTTCGAAATAGATGGGCTGTAATATTTCCATATTCTTTTGTAAACCTACATTTCCCGTCTCCCAAATCTCCCCTCCACTGAAAGACTTCTCTCGAGTCCTAAGTATTTGATTTGCCAGTTCACTGTCCCAGCACAATTTAAGTGAAACCCACTACACTGGAACAGCTCTCTTTCACATCATTACTGGTTAAACAACTAAAACTGATTCCACCCATATGATCATTGAGCCACATATATAATTCCTTGACTTTATTTACCCTGTTCAGTTTTCCCATCACTCAGGTAGTTACTCAGGGATTATCATCTTGGAGGTTCTGCTTTGTAAAGTAGCTCCTAACTGTTCAAATTCTTTTAGCAGAACCTCCTTTCTCATCCTTTCAACATCATTACTACTAATGTTGGATGATGACAACTGGATCCCTCAACTTCCATTCCATCTTCCTCTCCAGGTCCAAATTCTGGTACAGAGTAGGCAATACAGCCTTCAAGACCAACGTTCATAGCTTCAGAGATCTGTAATTATTCCCCAAACTATATTGTTGCTTACCACCACTACATTATTATTGAATGGCTCCTTGTAGCATGATAAGATTGCTCATCCACCCTGTAGTCCCCACTCTCATTCACGTAGTTTGCAAGAACCTCATAACTGTTGGACAATTGCAGGGGCCAAGGCTCCTTAAAAACTACCTCATTCGGTCCTCATAGCAACCTCCCCTGCAGTCACACCAACCTGTCCCATATCATACAACAAACTTGAATTATCTAGTCAATAGGAATAGATCCATGAGACTGGAGGATCATACATATTGTCCCCTTGTTCAAGAAGGGGAGTAGAGACAACCCTGGTAATTATAGACCAGTGAGCCTTACTTTGGTTGTAGGTAAACTGTTGGAAAAAGGCTATAAGAGATAGGATTTATAATCATTGAGGGAGGAATAAGTTGATTAGGGATAGTCAACACTGTTTTGTGAAGGGTAGGTCATTGAGATGATGACCAAACAGATGGATGAGGGTAAAGCACGTGATGTGTTGTATATAGATTTCGGTAAGGCGACTGATCAGGTTCCCCACGGTAGGCTATTGTACAAAATACGGAGGCATGAGATTGAGGGTGGTTGAGCTGTTTGGATCAGAAATTGTTTAGCTGAAAGAAGACAGAGGATGGTGTTTGATGGGAAATGTTCATCCTGGAGTTCAGTTACTAGTGGTGTACCACAAGAATCTATTTTGGGTCCACTGCTGTTTGTCATTTTTATAAATGACCTAGATGAGAGCGTAGAAGGATGAGTTAGTAAATTTGCAGAAGACACTAAGGTTGTTGGAGTTGTGGATAGTGCTGAAGGATGTTGCAGAGGGTCAAAGATAAGCTGCAGAGCTGGACTGAGAAGTGGCAAATGAAGTTTAATACGGAAGAGTGTGAGGTGATTCACTCTGGAAGGAGCAACAGGAATAAAGAGTACTGGGCTAATGGTAACATTCTTGGTAATATAGATGATCAGAGAGATCTCTGTGTCCACGTACATAGATCCATGAAAGTTGCCACGCAGGTTGATAGGGTTGTTAAGAAGGCATATGGTGTGTTCACTTTTATTGGTAGATGGATTGAGTTTCAGAGCCATGAGGTCATGCTGCAGCTATACAAAACTCTGGTGTGGCCACACTTGGAGTATTGTATACAGTTCTGGTCACTGCATTATAGGAAGGATGTGGACGCTTTGGAAAGGGTTCAGAGGAGATTTACTAGGATGTTGCCTGGTATGGAGGGAAGGTCTTATGAGAAAGGTTGAGGGACTTGAGGCTATTTTTATGGGAGAGAAGAAGATTGAGAGGTGACTTAATTGAGACATATAAGATCATCAGAGGGTTAGATAGGGAGGACAATGAGAGTCTTTTCCTCATTGGTGATGACTAGCACGAGGGGACATCGCTTTAAAAATGAAGGGTGATAGATATAGGACAGATTTCAGAGGTAGTTTCTTTACTCAGAGACTGGTAGAGGCATGAAATGCACAACAGTAGTAGACTCACCAACTTTAAGGGCATTTAAATGGTCATTGGATAAACATATGGATGAAAATAGAATAGTGTAGGATAGATGGGCTTCAAATTGGTTCCATAGGTCAGCACAACATCAAGCGCCGAAAGACCTGTACTGCTGTTCTTTGTGTGTGACCAACTGTCCAGGTCTTCCCTATCTCTGATGTGTGCAATGTCCACAGCTCAAACTCCAGTTCTTGAAACTGCAAATACTTTCTGCAGATGTGTTCACTCTGGATTATCTTGGTATCCAGCAGCTTCCACATGCTGCAGCATTTCCTGCCATCACTGTTGTATTTTATTTAATTTATTAATTATTGTAAAATCCTTGCTATTTGTATTGTAAGTACTAATCCTGTAATGAACAAGCTATTTGAAAAGAGAAAAAAGATCAGAGACCTAAACACTAAGTGATTGAAAAGAGAAAAAAGATCAGAGACCTAAACACTAAGTGACAAGTCCTTACTTACCCTTTAAAGGCCAGAATAAATATTGTCTAATTCCTCTCACCAAACAGATATTTTCCCTGCACTCACATCACATCCTGGTTCTAATGTCACAACATCACTTGACTCACTGCATGTAGGACTCACGATTCATGCCTTTTACCCTCTCTGACTTATCTCTTACTTTGGACAACTTCCAGTGAACCTTTCTGAAAGCACTTTGCACCCCAAATTCCCAGATGTACTCACTCTGCCCTTGTCTCACTCAGTTGAAGTCTGTACTCATAATGATCATGCTCCTTACTAACTGTCAATGCATAAAATCTTTTTCTTATATGGAACTGTTGGGAGTCACTTTGGAGCTACACTAATCAACATCTTACTTGCACAAGGGGATTTCAGGCATTTAAATGATACTGTGCATAAAGGAGGTGGCAGTTAAATGTACTTTTGTTCTTTGAGGGAGGGGCTGTACCTGTGATCGATGTGATGTACGCCAAGGGATAATAGCATTTAATTGGGCGCTTCGGTTAAACACATCAGTCATCACAATTTGAAGATGCCGGTGTTGGACTGGGGTGGGCAAAGTTAAAAATCACACAACACCAGGTTATAGTCCAACAGATTTATTTGGAGGCACTAGCTTTTGAAGTGCTGCTTCTTCATCAGGTGGTTGTGGAGCAGAGTTATAAGACACAGGATTTATAGCAACAGGACGGCAATGTCATTGGAATGTATTAAACAAATTTAGATTAAGTCTTTCATTTTTTAGAATGACTATGTTAGCTTCAGTTCATTCATATGGAAACCTCAGAACTTTTTTAAAGTTACATTCTCAAGATACCTTTAACAATAGTTCCAATCTCCGTTCAGATATTGCATAAAAGGTGTGAGGTTGAAGTCTGTCTGTATGCCAGTATACAGAATCTTACATGGATTTATGCAGTTTTTGAGCAAAATAAAATGGAATTCCGCAAGTACAAATTCACCCCACAAACTTATATGTGTGCACATGCAGGGGAGACCAAGTGTGTGTGTGTGTGTGTATATGTGTATGTGGGGGTGTGAATGTCTGTGAGAGAGTGTATAGATATATGTGTGTGAGCGTAATGTGGTATAAGTCTGTGAGAGGGTGCGTGTGTGGGTCTGAGTGTGGGGTATGTATGTGTGAGCGTATGAAAGAGAGCTTGTGTATAAGAGAGGGTCTGCGTGAGTGTGTGGGTCTGGAGGAGTGTGTTTGTGTGTTTATGTGTGTGTGTGTGTGTGGAGAGAGAGAGAGAGAGAGTGTACAATCACCTGTAGTGTGACATGAACCCAAGATCCCAGTTGAGGCCATCCCCATGGATACGGACTTGGCTCAGCCACTTTGTATTGTTGCCTGTCCCTAAGTCCACCTTGAAGGATGGTCACCTGAAGGTCCAAGGCCAAATGTCCCAGATCTCTGAAGTATTCACTGAGAGGGCATACGTGAGATGAGATTCCAAACTATGGAATCGTTTGGGAGTGGATTTGGTATCCACGCTGGACAGTGCACCACATAATCCTAGAATGCTGTGCTCCACACAGGCAAAGAAGGGAAATGATATACACCGAAGAGCTGGAAGTATGGCAATCTTACGAGGAAGATGATGACATCATAAACCAGGAGAAACATCATTCTCACTATCATGGAGCAGTGCAACAAGCCAGAAAGGACTTAACTGGTTCTTAACCAATAGATCTGATTTCAATGAAATCAGTATTCATACATTATAAATTTATGATTAGAGTGGTGCTGGAAAAGTACAGCAATTCAGGCAGCATCCAAGGAGCAGTAAAATCAACGTTTCGGGCAAAGGCCCTTCGTCAGGAATATAGGCAGAGTGCCTAAAGGGTGGAGAGATAAATGAGAGAAGGGTGGGGGTGGGGAAAAGTAGCATAGAGTACAATAGGTGAGTGGGTGAGGGAATGAAGGTGATAGGTCAGTGGGGAGGGTGGATTGAATAGGTGGAAAAGAAGATAGGCAGGTAGGACATGACTGGATGCCTCCTAGCAGAGCGCTTTAGGGAACATCGCTGGGACACCCGCGCCAATTAACCACACCGCCCTGTGGCCCAACATTTCAACTCCCCCTCCCACTCTGCCGAGGATATGGAGGTCCTGGGTCTCCTTCACCACCGCTCCCTCACCACCAGACGCCTGAAGGAAGATCGCTTTATCTTCCGCCTCAGAACACTTCAACCCCAGGGCATCAATGTGGACTTCAACAGTTTCCTCATTTCCCCTTCCCGCACCTCACCCCAGTTCCAAACTTCCAGCTCAGCACTGTCCCCATGACTTGTCCTACCTGCCTATCTTCTTTTCCATCTATCCACTCCACTCTCCCCCCTGACCTATCACCTTCATCCCCTCACCCACTCACCTATTGTACTCTATGCTACTTTCTCCCCACCCCCGCCCTCCTATCATTTATCTCTCCACCCTTTAGGCACTCTGCCTGTATTCCTGGTGAAGGGCTTTTGCCCGAAACGTTGATTTTACTGCTCCTCGGATGCTGCCTGAACTGCCGTGCTTTTCCAGCACCTCTCTAATCTAAACTCTGGTTTCGAGCATCTGCAGTCATTGTTTTTACCTACTGTAAATGTATGACTGTTCAAAAGGCAAGTAGCCCATTTAGTACCAAAAGCAATGAGGCTTTTTGCCTTCTTACTTCACTTTTCCTGCTGTTTTATATAAGTTAATATTAACATCTAATTGAAAGCTTTACAACTTTTGATGTTCCCACATTCAACAATGATAAGATGTAAGGTAAGAGTAGCATTCCTTCAGACAGGTTTCTAACATTATGTAGCTTCATTCTTGTATGTGCAGCTAAAATGACAGTTAATCAGACAAGTAATAACATAAATACCACTATCTTTGCAAATGTGCCACGAATGAAGACTTTCATTTCCCCTGCCTTTCTACTGTGTTAATCAGTAGTCTAGGAGTCTGCAGCTGGGGTGGATGTAGACTGCCTCATTTTGGAGCTGTCAGCATTGAAGGTGTGGGCAGACCATTCCAAGGTGCCATTCACGTCCAGAAGTACCAGACATGCTGATTGTGCACTGGCCAGATGTAGCCTCACCCTCCTTAGATTGAACTCCATCGGGCTGAGGGTCACAGGCAGATTGGAGGTTGAGGGACTGCAGATCTCTGGAGCATCCTGAGAGGATGTTTCTGGATAGCTTGTGTGTGGTTCCTCCTCCAGCTGGGTGCCTATTGGCATCACCCTTATGAGGAAGGGACACCTAGAGGAAGGTCGTAGTCCCTTGTCTCTTGCTGTCTCACCATTGATATGGACTGCCAATGGTTAAAGCGATGGATGCATGCCAATGAGCATTCTGCTGGACCTGGCTGTGCATGAAAACTCCAACCTGGCCATAGAGATAGCTGACATACGCATGCTGGAGCCAGGATGGTTTGCATTGCTCCTCCAAACATTTATCCAGTTTTGTAAGCTTCTCCAACTAAGCTTCTTGTTGATCCTGTAGCTTTTTGTTAATTTTAATGACATTGTTAATAGCTAACACCATAGGGTCCTCTCTGCTTGGGACTGAGCAGTCAATGATTGCCAGCCACCTGTGAAAACATGCCAGTGAAATGGTCACCAAATGTATTCCTGACACTAATCTAGCTAAAGTACCAATCGAGGTGTCAGTATCTGAGCTGGTGGAGGCTGCAGGAAACATTCTTGCCAGTGCTTGCTCTGAGAGGTCTGTGACCTCTTGCTCAGAGGTGGAAGACAAAGTAATAACCTGAGGGGCTGGTCTCTCCATACTGGAGACTATATAAATGCCACCGTGCAGAAATAATCCAGAGAGGGAGGGAGTCACGAAATAGAGCTGGAGATTAGGCATGTTAAGAATGTATTTGCCGTGGTCGCAATGGGAGAGCAGTGTATTATATAGCAATGAATCTTATTTGATGGCTGGAACGTGGAGATCTCAGCATCCCTGCATGTGTGGTCATAGTTCTCTCCCATTAAGGCAATGTATTTATCCTCAAAGGGGGTTGAACAGATGAACGTGGACACCTCATCACTAGTCTTGGCCCTTTCTGACTTATTGTGGACCATTCTGTCCCGGATTGAGACAAAAAGAGGGATTGAGTGAGATTGGAGTGGCTGGCACAGCTATTAACATTGATGCAGAAAAGGTGTCCCAAGTGAGTGAGCAGGAAGTGCAGAGGCATACAAAGTTTGTAGTTTGGGGCAATGAGGTAGTTATGAGCATTTGCGAGAAGATGTTGTGTGAAATAGAGAAAGGGATTAGAGGTATTACAAGAGCAGAACTAGAGTGAGTATAAGGTCCCAGAGACACAGTGGTGGGGAAGTTTGCTTTTGTGAAGTGCAGAATGTCACTGAGCTGTCTGCAGCATTGCTGTACATTCCTTGGGGCCATGGACACCACACTGACACATGTGGCAATGATAAAGGCTGTTGCTCTAGTCACCTCCAGAGATCTGACAAAAGATCTCCTGAAAACCAATGTTTGAATTGGTGCACAGCTGGAATTTAAATAGGTGCCACCAGCAGGAAACACAGAAGGTTCCAGCAACAGTGAGCACTTCTGCCGCTGGTGAATGCAAGGTAGAGGGAAAAGCCCCTTGGAGATGTGATCTATATAAAAGAAAACACACTAGAACTCGCAGAGAGACACTCACCGTGAACTTCTCCAAAATTAATGCTTAGCCAAATTTTGAGAAAAAGTCAACCAAAGTCAAGGAATGAACAGAGTTTTTTTCTTAGTATAAGAAATGACATATGTGATACCACATGGATCAGTGCTTGGCTCTTAGCTACTCACAACGCGTTTATATCAATGACTTGGATGAGGGAATCAAATGTAATATTTCCAGATATGCTGATGACACAAAATTAGGTAGGATTGAGAGTGGTGGGAGGATTTAAAGAGCCTGCAGCAACTTAGACAAGTTGAGTGAGTGAGCAAATGCACAACAAAAACAATGTAATGTGGGTAAGAGTGATGTTGTCCACTTCAATGGCTGCATATTATTTAAATAGTAGTAGACTGGGAAGTGTTGGCGTACAAAGGAATATGGGTATTCTTGTACACTTCGTCAGAAGGCTAAGGAAATTCAGCATGTGCATAATGACTCTTACCAATTTTTTTAGATGCATCATTGAAAGTATCTTATCTGGATGCACACCGCTAGAACCCCTAAATTCCCCTGCACCTCAGAATTTTGCTGTTATAGACATGTAAGTAATACTCTGCCTTTTTAGTCATCTTACCAAAGTGAACAATTTATATTTTCGAAATTACTCACCATTTGAATTAGAATCCCTACAGTGTGGAAACAGGCCCTTCAGCCCAACAAGTCCACACCGACCCACTGAAGAGTAACCCACCCAGACCCATTCCCCTACCCTATATTTACCCCTGACTAATGCACCTGATACTATGGACAATTTAGCATGGCCAATTCACCTGACCTGCACATCTTTGGATTGTGGAAGGAAACTGGAGTACCCAGAGGAAACTGACGCAGACACGGGGAGAATGTGCAAACTTCACACAGACAGTCACCCGAGGCGGGAATTGAACCCAGGTGTGAGGCAGTAGTGCCGCTCCAAATATTTGCCAGATATTTGCCCACTCATTCAACATATCCCTGTTTATGTCTACTTTCATTTCTTACTTTCCTACCTACTCTGGTAGGTACCATGCTTTCACTTTCCTCATCTAAGTCATTGCTGTAAATTGTCCACTGTTCAGAATGCAAAACAGACCCTGACAGGACTATCCTGTGGTCACACCCTGCCAATAAGTCAAAGCCATGAATGTATTCTCTTTTCCTGCCAGCTCGCCAATCTTCTATCCACGCTAATATGTTACCTCTACACCACGAGCTTTTATTTTCTGCAATAGACTTTGATGCAGACAGTTATAAAATGTCTTCTGGAAACCTAAGTACATCTATCGCTCCCTTTTATCCAAAATCCTCTCTTAGCATTCCTTGTTGTTCTTCTTAATTCTTCCTATCTAATATGGCATTACTTGATTCTTTACTACCATTGAAAACAATTTCATTTTGAGCATTTTACTCCTCTTCGCTAATTCTGTACACTGATATTCATCCCCCGGCAATCTTGTTTTGGCTCTTCCAGACCACTTGAGTAAACTTTCCCGCAAAGTCTTTGACCTCAGGCCTGTTGAGGTGTAACAATCCCTTCTTCCCAGAACTAGTCTCAGTGCCCCAACAATCTAAAGCCTTTCCTCTTGCACCATGGCTCAGTATTGTTAACTAAAATATAGCCAAATCTTTCAGCCTGGTAAATTTGGACTGGTGAAAATCCTTCTACCCTTGGCACCAAGTATCAAAATGGAATACTTTGAGTTCAAGTGTAAGGAGTAAAGATCCTTCTACTCTGCCACGATTCAGACACAATTTGAAGCCATCCTGACTGACTAGAGGTAATAAAAACAAAAAAATACTGGAAAAGCTGGTCAGCAGGTCTGGCAGTATCTGTGGAGAGAGAAACAGTACTCTAACATGTGACTCTTCTTTAGAATTGAAAGGAGTTGGAATACCACCATTTTCTCAGCTCCTTTCTGTTCTGAGCAAAGAGTCATACTGCATTTGAAACATGAACTCTGTTTCCCTCTCCAGAGGTGCGGGGGGACCTACTGAGTTTCTCCAGAACTGTTTGTTTATAGTTAAAATTTTCAGTATCCACAGTATTTTGGTTTTTTTAATTTGGGTGGCACAGTGGCTCAGTGGTTAACACTGCTGCCTCACAGCACCAGGGATCTGGGTTCAATTCCACCCTTGGGTTGCTTATCTATGTGGAGCTTGCACATTCTCCCAGTGTCTGTGTGGGTTTCCTCACAGTCCAAAGATGTTCACATTAGGTCGATTGGCTATGCTTAATTGCCCATAGTGTCCAAGGTGTGTGGATTACCCATGGGTTACAAGGATGGGGTGAGTCTGGGTGAGATGCTCTTCAGAGAGTCGGTTGGACTCAATGGGCCTGCTTCCGCTGTAGGGATTCGATAACCAGAGAATCATTTTTACACTTATCTAGGTTCTCCATGTCAGATTTTTGCACTGTAGCCCTATTACCCACTCAGAACTGGACAGAGTTTATTCACAATGGTTTCATAGAGAACATTCATAGCCACTTACACAGAGAGCTTCATATGTTGTGTATATACTGGCTATCCTATGTGGATACCCTGTCCTATTTTCAGCATGTGACAGAAGTACTAACTACTAAATTTGATCCTTGATAATTTGACTCTTGGACAGATGACTTGTTTGAATCTTGAAATGGTGCAACTTCTGCTGGTTTCCCACTGCACACTTGTGGAACATTGTCATCAGGAATGAGCAAAAATGTTATAGATGCACGTAAATCAAGTGCCCATACAAAGTTTAAAATTGTCATTTGGTATTTTCATGATACTCGTCTTTATAAACTTAATGCTTTATTTTTCTTTTGAAGAAGTTAGAAAATCAAATTTGTTCTGTTATGCATTCTTTCTAAACATAGAAACTTGTACTTAATCCAGTGAAGGGGAAGCCTTACAATCGGTTTTCTGTTCAAGAGCTTTTTGCTGTTTTTGGATCTTAGATCAGCTAACCATCTCAGTTTTCATTTGTAATAACCGAGTATTTGAAGAAAGGAGAAAGAGAGGGTAGCAGGACAGAAAGAACAGGAGGGATGAGAGGCATTCTGTGAGTGAAGGTAGGTGAAGAAGAGGAAGGGAAGTTGAAGAAGAGAGAAGGATGGAGAAAAGAGAGAGAAGGAAGGAAGAAGGGCAAATAAGAGGAGGGAGGGTTGAGCGGAGGCAGAGGAAGGGAGGATAAAAAAAAGAAAACTTGAAGAGAAAGGAAAAGCCCAAGACTGAGGGGACATAAAGAACAAGTTAAAAAGCTTGTCTCATAGATATTTCATACAGAAAGGAGATTTCACAAATAAATAGACAAAAACATCTTTCATCACCGCTTGCTTTACAATCAATTAAGTGGTTTTCAAAAACAGTCACTATATTTCAGAAGTTTAGCAGCCAATGAGTGTGCAATCACAAAAGAGTAGTTCACATGGAGACAAAGTGAAGTAGTTGCTCAAAGTCATCTAAACAGAGTTCGGACATAAAATCAGAAATGTTGAGGGAGAGAAATTCATAGGAGAAGAAAGGCAGAGAGAAGCACAAGAGAGAAGGGAGAAAGTGACAAAGATATAGTCATGATGATCGTAAAAAAAAATACAAAGGGTGACAAAGAGATAATTTGCATGTATATAGTCATAGAGATGTACAGCACGGAAACAGACCCTTAGGTCCAACCCGTCCATGCCGATCAGATATCCTAATCTAATTTAGTCTCTTTTGCCAGCATGTGGCCCATATCACTCCAAACCTTCCCATTCATATACCCATCTAGCTACATTTTAAATGTTGCAATTGTACCAGCCTCCACCACTTCCTCTGACAGCTCATTCCATTCACGTACCATCCTCTGTGTGAAAAAGTTGCCCCTTAGGTCCCTTTTATATCTTTCCCCTCTCACCCTAAGCCTATGCCCTCTCGTTCTGGACTCCCCCACCCCAAGGAAAAGACTTTGTCTATTTATTCTATCCATCCCCACCATGATTTTATAAACCTCTATGGTGTCACCCCTCAGCCTCCAATGCTCCAGGGAAAACAGCCCCAGACTATTTAGCCTTCCTTGTAGCTCAAATCCTCCACCCTGGCAATATCCTTGTAAATCTTTTCTGAACATAAAAACAAGGATTGCAGATGCTGGAAACCAGATTCTGGATAAGAGTGGTGCTGGAAAAGCACAGCAGTTCAGGCAGTATCCGAACCCTTTCCAACATCCTTCCAATAGGAAGGAGTCCAGAATTGCACGTAGTATTCCAACAGTGGCCTAATTAATGTCCTGTGCAGCCGCAAAATGACCTCCCAACACCTATACTCAATATTGAGACCAATAAAGGAAAGCATACCAAATGCTGCCTTCATTTTCCTATCCAGCTGCCACTCTACTTTCAAGGAGCTATGAACCTGCACTCCAAAGTCTCTTTGTTCAGCAGCACTCCCTCAGACCTTACCATTAAGTGTATAGGCCCTGCTAAAATTTGCTTTCCTAAAGCAGCAACTTGCGTTTATCCAAATTAAACTCCATCAAGTGGAATATAATTGAAGGTTTTGGGGTGTTTTTAAACATGCGAGTCACACATACATGGGAGTGAGTTACATGTTGGAATCTAATCGAGAGGGTTCTGGGTGAATCATATAATCCCGACAGTGGGGAAACAAGGCCTTCAGCCCAACAAGACCACACCGACCCTCAGAAGAATAGCCCGTCCAGACCCATTTCCCCACATTTACCCCTGACTAATGCACCTCACCTACACATCCCTGAACACTATGGGCAATTTTAACAGGTTTTGGATTGGATGGCTAATATATAGAATAACAGATTCCCAGGAGTGCGATACAGATTGGAATCGAATTAAAGGATTGAAGTGGCTAATGTACAGAGTCCTTAAGAATGGAAGTCAGTTACAGTTTGGAATTTTATCAAGGGGATTCGGGACGATTATGTGTAGAGTAACAGATACCCAGGAGTGAGCTGCAGACTGCAGTCAAATTGAGGGGATTGTATATGGTACATTCCAAATGCGTTTCACCATTGTGAATTAATTTTGACATATTATGTGGCAAATAATGTAGTCAAGCTGCTTACAGCAAAGTTGTACCAACAGCTATGATTTATTTTGGTGGCGTTAACTGGAATACACAGTTCCCAAAAGAGCAAAAGAACTTCCCTGCTGTTCTTGTAAATTGTCCTAGCATCATTTTTCATCCCAAATGTGGCATCTCTCTCAGTGGCAGCCTCGAGTTCTGAAGGGCAAATGAACCACAACAAAACTATACATTTGCTCTGATGATTCAATCATTTGCACCATAGAAACTTAGTGCCAGAATTTTACCAGGTTTTTTTACAGTGAGTATGGAAGTGGGGTGTGGTTGTCATTATCTTCCTGTCACCCTGGGAAGGATGGAGGGCCACCTTACCCTCAGACCTGTCAAGCCAATTGAATCAGAATTAGGTGGGCTATGTATTGTGTGGATAGACAGCCAGGTAATCTATCATACACAGGTGCGCAAGAGGACACGTGCACGCGCACACACACACTCACTGCGCACGAGGACACACACAGACACACACACACAAAGGAGGTAAAAGTGCACATTGTTATGTTCCAATTTGATAGTAATATTGCACTGGAATCTTGTGAATCTTGGCTCGATAAACACTACCTTTTATTTTTCATTTTGTTATCATGGAAGACAGTCACTAAACTTATGAGCTATATTATTCTTGACAAGAACTACTGGAATAACCTCATGATAAACATCAGAAGGAAAGATTCATCCCTTTCACCTCAACAATACCCTTACAGACACAGTAACCTCAGCAAAGAGTAATGTCTATCTCCACTAATGTTCTTGCTCACCTGTAATCAGTTTTTAATTCGGGAAATTACTGCACATTCTCTATGCCACTCACTGATGCTATTTTCTGCAGTTATTGTCTCTCCCTGAGATGGTAAAACAAATGATTAATGGTCTGTTCATTTGTTACTTATACTCATATCTTCACCGTCCTTCCTGTCTAATACCTAACTAATTGTGGTTGTCAATCAAGTCAGCACAAACCTTAACAATTTTCTTCCCAGGTGGCTTGCTGGTCATTTAGCTGAAATCACATGATTCCTTCCAAATGCTGTTTTGAGTGCAGTCTTCAAAATTACTTTCTGACCTCTAAAATTAAAGGCAAGATCTTTGCAGAACTGAAAAACTGAAACTAATATTTCATCTGCTTTAGAAAATATAGTTCTCAAATAATAATACAGTATGAACTTTCATGAAAATGTCCACTGCTAAAACCCCTTCCTCCTGGTGCAGCCTTAGCAACTATCATTTCTTCCTGTGGCATTGCTTAGCTGCCAGTCCTCTGATTGTCTGGCAGTTCTTTGGGATGGCAGGCAGTCATCAACAATGGGGTGGCACGGTGGCTCAGTGGTTAGCACTGCTGCCTCACAGCGCCAGGGATCTGGGTTCGATTCCAACCTCGGGTGACTGTGTGGAGTTTGCATTGTCCCTGTGTCTGCATGGGGGTCCTCTGGTTTCCTCCCACAATCCAAACATGTGCAAGTCAGGTGAATTGGCCATGTTAAATTGCCAATAGTGTTAGGTGCATTAGCCAGGAGTAAATGTAGAGGAATGAGTCTGGGTGGGTTACTCTTCGGAGGGTCGATGTGGACTTGTTGGGCTGAAGGGCCTGTTCCTATACTGTAAGGAATCTAATCAATGAGGCTTTTTTACCTAGAGGACTAGAACATAAGGAAGTAGAACTCTATTAGCTCTTTAACCCTGGTTAGACCACACCTAGACTGCTGTAAGGAGTTCTAAGCATGGTATCTCAGGAAAGATATATTGGTCTTGGAGGGAGGGCAGTTTCAGTCTATCGGAATGCCCTCTAAGAGTTAAATTAAGAGGCGGGATTATACAAGCTAGAGATGTTTTCCTTGGAATTTCAGTTAAGGGCTGATTTTATAAATGTTTTTACATTATTAAACAATCAATTATTTCTGTGGTAAGGGAATCGAAGACAAAGGAAAACAGTCTGAAAATTAGAGGCAGATTTTTCAGTTGCGAAATTAGGAAATTATGATGCACTAAGTGCAAATGATGTTAGAGCAATTGTAAATTTTATATCTGAGATTAATAATTATTTGTCATCCAAAGATACTGGTATATAGGACAAAAATGGGTAAATAGAAACCATGGAATGGTAAGAGAGGTTTAAGGGGGTAAATAACCTATTGCTGCTTCTGTGTGTCGACTGAATGCACTGTCAGAGATGCCATATTTCAGACAGGTAGTGGTAAAGTCATCATAGTCCTACCAGACCACAGGGTTGTTCTCTCATTAGAGTGGGAGATAACCGGTGGTGGCTTAATTTTCGGTCATTATTCTTCAGGTGAGGGGACATCTTGAAAAGGAGAGCCCTTCATAGTAATCTCTGCCAATGCAGGAATTGAGCCATACTGTTATCATTAGTCTGTATTGCAAATGCAGACATCCAACCATTAAGCTAACCAACTGACATTTCAGGCAAGGCATCAAATCAAGGCCCTAGTTGCTGTCTCACCTGGATAATCCAATTTTATTTGAACTGATTTATTGTCACGTATACAGAAACTCAGTGAAAAGTGTTGTTTTTGCCTGCTAAGCAGGTAGATTGTACCACACACAACGTATTAGGGTAGTAGAACAGAGTGCAGATTACAGTGTTATAGCCACAGAGGAGGTGCACAGAGAGAGAGAGAGAGAGCCATCAACATTAACATTTGAGTGGTACATTCAAAAGTATAAGAAGAATAGAGGTTCTGCCAAATGGCCTGGTCAATATTTCTATTTCAACAAATGACCCCAAAGGTGTTATTATATCATTACTGCTTGTGGTATTTGGTTTGTGCAAATTGGCAACTGCGTTTTACACATTACACCAGTGCGTTGGATGGTCCTAACAGTATGGAAACTGCCCTATAAATTCAAATTTATCTTTTTCTTTTGATATAATTTTATTTCTGACTCAGAAACAACTCAGTTGGGCCAAGCGCTCCATGTTGTGTTTAACTCCATGTGACCCTCCTCGTGCCATACCTCATTTTATCTCTACATCTTCCAAATTCTTCTTAGGCTAACCAGGGCAACAGATACATTGGAAGGCCAGAATCTGAACGTTTTCTAAACCGGAGACCATCCTGACTTTGAAATATGTCAGTCAACCCTTATTGGTTAAAATCCTGGCACTCCCTCCCTAACAGCACATCTCCTCCATTCTCCTAGGAATGGGAAATAAATGGCCTTGACACTGATGATCACATTCCATGTAGAAATAAAAATATGTTCTTTTATTCTTTTTTCTCCCTTGTGTTTATGTAGCTTCCCTTGAAGTGCATGGCCTCTTGCTGAGATATTTGTATCATCGATAGTCACAGGTGAGGTGCCAGAAGACTGGAGGTTGGCAAACGTGGTGCCATTGTTTAAGAAGGGTGGTAAAGACAAGCCAGGGAACTATAGACCGGTGAGCAAGTTGTGGGCAAGTTGTTGGAGGGAATCCTGAGGGACAGGATGTAAATGTATTTGGAAAGGCAAGGACTGATTAGGGATAGTCAACATGGCTTTGTGTGTGGGAAATCATGTCTCACAAACTTGATTGAGTTTTTTGAAGAAGTAACAAAGAAGATTGATGAGGGCAGAGCAATAGATGTGATCAATATGGACTTCAGTCAGGCGTTCAACAAGGTTCCCCATGGGAGACTGATTAGCAAGGTTAAATCTCATGGAATACAGGGAGAACTGGCTCAAAGGTGGTGGTGGAGAGTTGTTTTTCAGACTGGAGGCCTGTGCCCAGTGGAGTGCCACAAGGATCGGTGCTGGGTCTCTATCTTCTGTGATTGATATAAATGATTTGGATGCGAACATCAGAGGTACAGTTAGTAAGTTTGCAAATGACACCAAAATTGGAGGTGTAGTGGACAGCGAAGAAGGTTACCTCAGACTACAACAGGATCTTGACCAGATGGGCCAATGGGCTGAGAAGTGACAGATCGAGTTTAATTCAGATAATTGCGAGATGCTGCATTTTGGGAAAGCAAATCTTAGCAGGACTTATACACTTAATGGTAAGGTCCTAGGGAGTGTTGCTGAACAAAGAGACCTTGGAGTGCAGGTTCACAGCTCTTTGAAAGTGGAAGTGGAGACGCAGGTAGATAGAATAGTGAAGAAGACATTTGGTATGCTTTCTTTTATTGGTCAGAGTATTGAGTACAGGAGTTGGGAGGTCATGTTGCGGCTGTACAGGACATTGGTTAGGCCACTGTTGGAAGATCGCATGCAATTCTGGTATCCTTCCTATCGGAAAGATGTTGTGAAACTTGAAAGGGTTCAGAAAAGATTTACAAGGATGTTGCCAGGGTTGGAGCATTTGAGCTATAGGGAGAGGCTGAACAGGCTGGGACTGTTTTCCCTGGAACGTCGGAGGCTGAGGGGTGACCTTATAGAGGTTTACAAAATTATGAGGGGCATGGATAGGATAAATAGGCAAAGTCTTTTCCCTGGGGTAGGGGAGTCCAGAACTAGATGGCATAGGTTTAGGGTGAGAAGGGAAACAATATAAAAGAGACCTAAGGGGCAACTTTTTCACACAGAGGGTAGTATGGGTATGGAACGAGCTGCCAGAGGATGTGGTGGAGGCTGGTACAATTGCAACATTTAAGAGGCATTTGGACAGGTATATGAATAGGAAGGGTTTGGAGCGATATGGGCCGGGTGCTGGCAGGTGGGACTAGATTGGGTTGGGATATCTGGTCAGCATGGATGGGTTGGACCAAAGGGTCTGTTTCCATGCTGTACATCTCTATGACTCTATGACCTACTCATAGCAGCAAGTTTCACCTTATAACTTCTTTATTTAGAGACTGCATTCCATGAATCCCGAGTGGCTTTATTTGTGATTATTCTATGTTTTTGACCCCTGGAACTAGTTTTACTCACAAATAGAAAGATTTGCTCTACGTTTTAAAACTTCCCTCCTTCCATTTATATCTCTTATTTTCCTTCCTGCTTCTGCTATAAGATTAGTATCTGCAAGAATTCACAACAAAATAAATAGATCAGTTTATTAAAAGAAAACTATTCCTGTCCTTTGGCTGACCAAGTGACTTCTTGCTCATAGAATGTGCCTGTAATCTGAACTACATCGCTAATGGCATTCAAGCAATGTGAGCCATAAGACTTACAGATCTTGCTCATTTATTTAACCCTGAAACTAGCACAGCTCTCCTAACAGTAAACTCACACAGATGAAATACAGAAACCTCTATATTTGAATTTCTCACCACTTACACTTCAAACATGACTCCTACTTGGTGTTAAATGTCTTTTCTTATGATTTACATTTAATAAAAGTCACTTAAAAATGATTTGCCATCTGATCTAATGTGTAGACAGTCCAACTAAACCTTTATTATGTTTTAATGAGGTAGTTTATTCATTTTTATATTGTCACTGCCTCTGATTTGACACATTGCTTTTCCAGCACTGAATATGGACTATCAGATATTTCCTTCCACTAACTACTGGAAAGACTGAAGCCTCTTTATTTTTGCACATGTCACAAAATCTGCTCCCTGCCAATTGGTTCCACCACTCTCCAAGGCAATCGACTAAGACTGAACCAGACTCTATGCAACATTGGTTTCCTATTTGGACCCGAATTAAACTTCAGATCTTTTATTCCTTCCATCCCACAGAGTATTTCCACTTATGTAACATCAACCTTCTTCGTTGTCTTGCTTCTGAAATAATCATCCATATCATTGATAACTCAAGACCCTACTACAGTATTTCTAATGGTCTGGCCTCTGTTGTAATATCTCTACCTTTAAGTCAGCTAGATGATGGTGTGACATGTGGCACTCTGGTTTGAAGGATTTCCATCTTATTTGCAATTAGCAGTCTGTAGATTAGTTAGTTAGGCAAACAGCCAGTCTGTTTAGCCAGTTTGCTAGTCAGGTTGTTAGCCTGTCAAATGTATATATAATGCAACAATAATATACATAACCTTATAATGGAAACTGTTCCATGCAAATCTGAAATGTCATATTTGTATATATAGCTAGTTAATAAATATCAAGATATCTGTTTCAATACGAACATGAACCTCTGTGGTGTAAATTACATGGGCTAACATACAGAGAAAAATCACATCGTAGCTGCAGCAAATGGGCACTGAAGATGGTGACGAGCAAGTGGAGCATTAGAGCTAGTCACAGCAAGTTGGTACAGAAGGCTGGAGAGGAGTTAACAGTAGTGAGAGTTGTGAAAAGTTATTTTGCTAAGACTCACCCATCATCTGATTGAGTTCAGAACTGAAGTTCACATCTAACAACAAAAACTGAGGGCTGAAACTATACTGAAACATGGCAACTGTAACAGAGGAACAGTCATGAGAAAACTTTATTTCCTCTCCTCACAAAAAACTGGAGGTCACAGTGTGTTTGAAAATGAAACGGCAGTTTACAAGAAGCCCAGAAAAGTTTTAATCTAGAAAAGCAATTTCTCAGCAAAATACAGCTAAAAATGTTAGAAGAATATTTAAAAATATAGTTAATGTTTATCTGTTTACAGTCATCAGTTGATTCTGCCTTTTCTTTTTCAGAAATAGCAAAACAGTAAAAAGGTATGCATGACATTAAACGACACATTTTTGGCATGGGCACCATATACAGGGGTTACTCAGCTATTTAACAAAAAGAAAACATAAAAAGAAAGATGAAACAAAAAGCGGAACTAGGAAGAGAAACAAAAAGAGAAGAGCCAACAGACTAAGAAAAGCATTACACAGTAACACAGATCCTGATATATATTGGCAATTTTAATGACCATAAATCATCAGCAAAGATAGAAAGCAAACAACTGAACAGGGATTGGTACTTAAGTGACATTCGGTCAGACTTATAGTTATTCAAAGAAAGAATTAATCTTCACTTTATGGATCAACAGATAGCTGATTAAGAAAGAAAGGCAAGCATATTATTTTGGGTAATGAATGTTTGAGAAGAATAAAATCCTCTGGTATTTGTAGCAATGATTGTAAAGATCCTGTCAAAATGTTTCCTTTTGTTTAGATTAGTTTAAAGGTCAATTTCAGGCTTGAGTTCATGTTATGTTGCCAACAACCAGGTGAACATAGCGACCAATTCCTAGACAGATGTTAGCACCAAGATATAGAATGTGGTTTCACCAAAGTTAATTTAGCTGAAAGGCGATGGAACTGATCATTGTCTCTACACTTATCAAATTTTTAAAAAGGTATTACTGGACAAATCTAATGAGTAAATCATTGTTGCACTGCTAGAAGAAGGCCACAAGTTCAAAGCAGTTATAGTAGGAGAGCAACATCTAGTGGAATGTAACATAGCAACAATAAGTTTTTGACTTTGCTGATTCTGTTGATCACTATAACAGTTGTTACAAAATGTCCAATTCTTGTATGAGATGTGGATTGTCTCTGCCATTAAAAGTGTCCAGCACTTTGAGACTCACGCAAACTTTGTTCCCCAAGAAGACATTGGACGAAAACGTGAAAGGTGCCAAAATGCTCAGAGAAACATAAAGTACAACACAATTCTCCACAGCAGCATGTGAAGAAGAACCACATTTTAAGGAACAATGACCAAAGTCATTTTCAAAGTCTCACTCATAACACATAAAGCATGACAATGAAGTCCAAGGGATAACTGCAACTTTATAGCTTAAAGACTCCAGTCAGATAGTACATGACACATTACTTAGATGCCATCAAAAGAGCTGAGGTTTTCACCTTCATTCAAATGAAACACATCAAACAGCATGGTCAGTGAGTGCTTCATGCCAAAACTGGCACTGGTGCAAACACAAATATCATCACTTCATGCATCTTATACAAATGATGAAATCCACACACAATATACTAACTGTTTACAATGGATCTGACATCCCACACATTGACATTATCCATCTTAAATTTCAATATGTCTCCTCAGATTGGACAGCTTCTGTCATCAATACAGTATGACCTTCTATCATTGATCCACTAACATACATTGATCCACATATCATCATGGATCACAAAATAACAAATACATTCATTTGAATGCCAAAGGATCCAGATCACAACATTGAGTCTATCCATGACATAACCAACATTTAACCAGGATAGTTTGATTCTATTGGCAATGCAGAAAGAAACCTGAAGTATGATGCTCAAGCATTCTTTTAAGTTTGATATTCACATTCAGAATCAGCTCAAACTTGAATTGAATTCTCTGGAACAAAACAAGATAATTCACAAGATTGAACATTGCACTGAGTGGTGAATCCTGATTATTTGTGTTTTGAAGAAAGATGACACTATGTGTGTGATTAGATCAAAGACAACTAAGACAACTAAGATCAAAGACAAGTATTCCCGACTTAGGCGACTAACTGTGGAGTTTGCACGTTCTCCCCGTGTCTGCGTGGGTTTCCTCCGGGTGCTCCGGTTTCCTCCCACAATCCAAAAAAAAAAATGTGCGGGTCAGGTGAATTGGCCATGCTAAATTGCCCGTAGTGTTAGGTTAAAGGGGTAAAAGTAGGGGTATGGGTGGGTTGCGCTTCGGCGGGTCGGTGTGGACTTGTTGGGCCGAAGGGCCTGTTTCCACACTGTAAGTAATCTAATCTAATCTAATCTAATCTAATCTAAAAAAAACAACTGAACATTGTATTAAAAGATGCCCACACAAGATTGCTCCCTCGGAGGAGCTTAATCCCAAATTCTAGGATGC
This sequence comes from Chiloscyllium plagiosum, assembly GCF_004010195.1. Lineage (NCBI taxonomy): Eukaryota > Metazoa > Chordata > Chondrichthyes > Orectolobiformes > Hemiscylliidae > Chiloscyllium > Chiloscyllium plagiosum. The sequence goes on along the minus strand of NC_057738.1, from coordinate 15,402,653 downwards.
CAAACAATTTTCCAAGCTCAATACCAAGAATGGATATTGGTCCCTGCATCTTTCCCTAAAATCATTCGAATTAACAACTAACAACTTTTGGAATACTTTTCGGTGAATTACCATTTGGATGATCTGATAGCCCAGGATATATTCCAACAACATATGAATTGTATGTTAGAGATGACATTGCAGTTCTCAGTAAAATTAAATCAAATCAATTTCTAACAGCTCATGGCAGGGGCATAAAAAGAATGCTCTTGTTTGCTACTGCAAAAGAATGTCAAATCAACAGAAGCCAAATAAATTTCTTCAGATCAATCCACTCTTCAAATAATATTAGATTAGGTACTATCAAAATAGGTACATGCAGGAGTTGCCTAAATCACAAGACAAAGGTGACTTACAGTTTCTTCAATGTTCCATCCCTATATATGTGACATTTTATGACCTAAGTATGTTTGAGATTTGCTTCATAACATGCAATAAGGAAGTAAGATAATCAGGAATGATCTATCGTCCATTATCATCCCTTCAAAATTACCGCATTTGAAGCAGATGCATTCCAAAAAAGGCCGAGGAGTATATCTAGTATGGGATGACAAGGCTATTCCATTTGATTCTGAAGTCATCATGTCTAAATATACAACTTAGAAAAGGAAACTCTCTCCTTCTGGTTTTGGAATGCAAAGATTCCACAAAAACCCAGTTGGCAAACATTTAGTTGACCACAAGATGTTGGAAATGATCTGTTGAAAAGCTCTCACATGTGTACCTCCTGATCTAAAATGTCTTCTTGTGAAGATCCAAAACTACATTACAAACCAGGCTTTAAAGAAGAAACTCAACTGTTTGTATGTGGCGGAAATGGCAGAGTAACAAGGATAGAACCCCCCTGGTCCTCACCTTCTATCCACCAACCTCCAGATACATTGCATCATCCGCCGCCTTTCCGCTGCCCACAAACAGACCCCACCACCAGGGATATATTTCCCTCCCCACCCCTATCTATGTTCTAGGGAGACTATTCCCTCTGTGACTCCCTTGTTAGGTCTACGGCCCCCACCAACCGACCCTCCACTCCTGGCATCTTCCCCTGCCACCGCAGGAAATGCAAAAGCTGCGCCCACACCTCTCCCCTCACCTCTGCCCAAAGCTCCAAAGGATCCTTCCACATCCAACTGAGATTTACGTGCACTTCCACACACGTCGTCTACTGTGTCCGTTGTTCCCGATGTGGTCTCCTCTACATTGGGAAGACAGGATGCCAACTTGTGGAACTTTTCAGAGAACACCTGTGGGTCACATGCACTAAACAACCCCTCTACCCTCTGACTAAATACTTTAACTCCCCCATCCCACTCTGCCAAGCACATTACTAGACTGACATTGAAGAATAGTTCTGAGGCAGTGTTGAAAAGGTCATCTTTTGAATAAAGTATTAAATTTAAACTCCACCTGTCCATTTAAGAGGATACCACAAATGCTGTCCAGGCAAAAGTTCTATCTGAAGAAATAAAAGGAAGAGAATATTCTTAGTGCTGTTGTCAACATTCCTCCCTCAACTAAAATGATCTAAACCAAAGGGTGAAATTTAACACCATCCTCTGAGGCAGGTTCGGAAGGTGATGGGGCCATATACTCAGATTGGTGATTGTTGGGTAAGAACTCAGCTGCCTTCCTGCTTCTGCTCCAATTAAATCTGAGGTGCAGAGACAGGTGGACAGTCTTCCTAAGCTACCACCAACTGAGAATTTTATTCAGCAACTAATGCCAACTCAGAATAATATCCTGCCATTTGCTGGTTTTCAACCAGTGGTGGATGGGGTCAGTCACCATGCTGGATGCCTGAAAAGCAAGCCCTACCATGTTTGCTTGCGGGGCCCTGGGGGAAAGGGAATTGTCCCTTGAGGAAAGACAATCAGTGCCTGATGAAGGGACTTGGCATTGGAGGGTATGGAAAGTCAGTTGCCCCTGTTGCCAAATCCCCTCTCCATCCATGACTTCAATCCTGTAACTCCCATCTTGCTCTTTTTCTATGGCCAGGATCCCACAGTGATCTCAGACATCTTTCTGGGTGCACTGTTGACAGGGGCCATCACTCTTGCTAGTGATGCCTGTAACTGCCTCTGGCAGACAGATATCGGGAGGCAAGGTATTCACCCCATTGGTCCTTAACTCTGGAGAAGGCTTGCTGCAGGCCCCCCCCCCCCCCCCCCCCCCCCCCCCCCCCCCACCTCCCAAAACCTCATTTCATTCCAGAGGACCTTCCCAAAAGGAGGCCACATAGAACTCTGAAACAAACACAGAGAGTGCAGGAGAAACTCAGCCGGTCTGGCTCTATGGTTGTGCATAGCTTCCAGACGGCATTGAGCAATGTCAATGGTTTAGAGTAGTTTTTTTTCCTTTCCTAGCCATTAAAGTGGAAGGGTGTTGGCTTAATTAGTATCCTTCTACTTTACTGTGAAAAACTATATATGGTCAAATGTCAGAAACAATTCTAGAAATTTGCAGCAACAGAAAATTGTTTTGGGAGTTCCAAATTTCTATTTTCCTAGCCTGATAACCAAACTGCTGGAGAAATTTGCATTGATATAGCACTCTACTCCAGAGAAATAGATCATACTAAAGCAGATAATAAGCCTAGAAGTGTGATGTTAAGGGAGATAACAAAAAGCTTAATTAAATTGATCTTGAGGAATGCTTTTAAGCACAGGCAGAAAGGAACAGGCAGCAGAAATTAAAGGAGGACATTTCAGAAAATAGGAAGGTGGCCAATTGGGTTGAAGGGAATGATCAAAAAATAGGAGTTAAAGGAATGGAGATGAGGAATTAGGTACAAAGGAGATTTCAGAGAAAAGGTGGTCAAAACAAGAGGTTTTGTACATATCAAAGTTTATGCTATTTATTAATGGAAGAAGCAGTGAAGTACTGTAGCTTAATCAGTAGGGGCTCAAAAGGTGTGGCGTTGGAAAAGCACAGGCAGTATCTGAGGAGCAGGAGAGTTGAGGTTTTGAGCACAAGCTCTTCATGAGGAATGTCTGACCTGCTCCTTGGATGCTGCCTGACCGGCTGTGCTCTTCCAGCTTTTAGATTTAGATTAGATTAGATTCCCTATAGTGTGGAAACAGGCTCTTTGGCCCAACCAGTCCACACCAACCCTCTGAAGAATAACCCACCCAGACCCATTTCCCTCTGACCAATGCACCTAACACTACGGGCAATTTAATATGGCCAGTTCACCTGACTTGCACATCTTTGGACTGTGGGAGGAAACCAGAGCACCCGGAGGAAACCCATGCAGACATGGGGCGAGTATGCAAACTCCACACAGACACTTTTGACTCTGATCTCCAGCATCTGCAGTCCTCACTTTCTCTGAATCAGTAAGGGGTGATGAGTGAGCAGAATATGATACATATAGGGAAGCAAAGCTTTCCTATATCAATTTTTCTGGATTCCATGATCTCCATTTCAATGTACTGTGGCCCCTAAACAACAGGATTGTTAATACAGATTGGTGTCCGACGTGAATATAGTAACATTTTAATATCTAACAGTCAGGAGGTGGTAGTTTAGTGATTAAAGCACTGGTCTAGCAAAATAACTGTGCTAATTAGTTCAAATATAATGTTCCAAATTATGGCGTTCTTAAGAGCTTGTGTGGCACTATGGTAGTGCATCTGCATTTGTGCCAAGAGACCCAGATTCCAGTCCCACTTGCTCCAAAGGTGTGTCATGACACATTTGATCAGGTTAATTAAAACTATCTAAAGTAGAACTGGTGATTTATGGACTGATACCAGAGAAAACCAATGATCATTGAGTTGTTGTTATGTCCTTTAATGGCAGGACACCTGCTCATTGCATCTGGTTGAACTTGAAACCATTCAATTGTCAAATTGATAACGGAATTTTAATTAAATAATTAGCACAGCCAGGCTGGCAATGTCCAAAACCAAGAACAATTGTTCAGATTTAGAGATTGAGCCTCCTTTAAAAACAGGACATTTTCAGCAAACAGGTCTATGCAACTGTTGAGTAGCTATAAAGGTGTTCTTTCTGCAGGATGGAATGTTATACGTGTCTGAGCAACATGGCCTTTGCCATGATGTGCGGTGGGATTGGGTAACGTGTGTGACGAGACCCATTGCACCATGGGAGAGATCTTCATTAAGCAGTATGGATTTGCCAATTGATGGTAAATATCATTTGCTAAATATCTTGTTTACAACCCAACTGACCTGATTACTATTCAACCTATCTTAACAAACTTGACAAATATACTCAACGTTGTGAAAACTTGACAGAGACAGCATGTGGCAGATTTACCTGACTGTTTGCTCCAATCAACCTCCATGTTGGAAATCAGGCACCGACATCTCAGGGAAAGCTCCATGGACACTTCCATGCACCCCGCAATCATAGACATTGGCATTTGACATGTGCCAGCCTCTAACCTTCCTCAAGGCACATTTCTATTCCACTTGCAGACGCTTCTGTACTTTAATGCAGCACCTCAGGCTGCACCAGTAACTATCGCTGTAATGTTGCATCAAGGACACTTTGCACTCAGGGACATGCACCCAGCTCATGGATTGCATAAACATGTAGCTCCAGGTTCTTTGCTTGCTGAAGTAGCACTCCCTCACTCTGAGCCTTTAACATCCTCATGAAGGGGGCAGATATGGCCTTGATTTAGTTTCTCATCTGAATTACAATACCTCCAACAATGTCACACTACCACAATACTCATAAAGTTGCCAGTCTAGAACATGTGTTCACATCCTGGAGACAAACTTAAATCCACAACCTTCTGACTCAGAGGTCAGAATGCTACCAACTGCAGTTCACGAGCCTTGATGGGAGGTGGGTAGAGTAGCAGAGACAGAACGAATGTCTGATATTGAAAGAAGATGCTAGAGCTTACTCTGGCAGATAGAATTCAGATATTGACCTCCTACTAACAGCGCTGGGCATTCCTCCAGATGGCTAAAATTACAGTGACAAGACAAGTGGTCAGCACGGTGGCACAGTGGGCGGCACGGTGGCACAGTGCTGCCTCACAGCGCCAGAAACCCGGGTTCAATTCCCGCCTCAGGCAACTGACTGTGTGGAGTTTGCACATTCTCCCCGTATCTGCGTGGGTTTCCTCCGGGTGCTCCGGTTTCCTCCCACAGTCCAAAAATGTGCAGGTTAGGTGAATTGGCCATGCTAAATTGCCTGTAGTGTTAGGTACAGGGGTAAATGTCGGGGAATGGGTCTGGGTGGGTGTGCTTTGGCGGGTCGGTGTGTTGGGCCAAAGGGCCTGTTTTCATGCTGTAAGTAATCTAATCTAATCTAAACATATTGTGACCTTCACTACTGGTCCTGGAAGGAGGGAGTACCACATTCCAACCTTCATTCACAGATCTGTGAGGATGCCTCCACTTCCTTATAAGAACTCAGCTTTTAATATAACAACACTCTAGAACTCCTTCAGCCTCAATTTCAGAATGAGCTATTTGTACTAATTTATTTCACCCTGGATCTGCTTCCTGTGTCCCAATTAACAAAGGTGTGCCAATCACTTCTTTTGAACTGTCCTCATTCTCAGATAGAGTTCCAGGTGACCTAACATCTGTTTGTGGCAGCACTGTGACCTCTGGTGATAGATCTTGTTTATTACTCATTACTCATGATAGGAATATAGTCAGAACCAACTGTTCCATCTCTTTAGCCTCAACTAGACTTTCCATGTTTATAGGCAAAGCTGTGACTTTCAACCCTACTCAATAATTTTCCAGAAGTAAAACAACTCCATATGTATGTCATTTCTTAAATGCTCCAACTACCACTAGTCCAAACAAATCACATTCCAGTTGTATGTTTAACAGGTTGCCTTTTTAGCTGCATGGAAAAATAGGTCAGAAATAGCTTTATTACAACTTTTTTGAAAAAGACATCTCCAGAAAAATCTACAATATCAAGAGCTACAGACTTATAACAAACCTTCCATCATGGTTGTTTCTCAGTTATTAACTTTTCATCAGAGTTCCCTTCCAAAGGATCAAGATAGCAACACTAACTTATCATCCACAAAGTTAATGTCTCCTTTAATGAGTGCTGATGAAAATGAAGGTAAGCATTATTTGATCCTCTTTGGTGCCATTCACTGGATATCCAGAATCTGAAAGACAAATGTAATGTTAAGTTTGCTTCAATCCTTTAAGAACAAAGCAGTAGTTTAAATAAGCAAAAGTTTCTAAATGTTTAACTGCCAGCTGAGCAACATCAATGGACCTGAAGTAAAGCCTCCCACTATTATCTGATTGCAATTAGTCAGGCCCCTTCAGTCAACTGGATAGTTTCCTATAATATTAAGTGGGTGGAATTTCCTCCTCCTGGTCTCACATTATCAATGGTAAGAATATTGGAAAAGTACAGAAAGAAGGGAAAAATCAGTATTGTCACATGGAGAGATCATCCTGTTATATTGAGTGCTGTTTATTGCACTCCTCAGCACTAACCTTATCGAGTGTTAATGCTCTTATACAATATCTGCCTGGATAGTGTTGACTTTTTAGTTAAAGGAGTGTTTCTGATGTCAGTTTTATTTCGTGGCTGGAGCTTATCAGATGGAAGCGCGTCCAGTGTGTATAATCTTCAACACCTTATTCAACTGGGTCAGAAGTGAGTGATGGAAAAGGATGAAATGTGTCCCTGTGATATAACTCTCCAGAGGCCAGTACCCCATCACCAAGTCACCTTTTCTTGACACATGAAGAGTCCTTTATACTGATCCAGCTTCTTCAGAGCCAGCTGTCAGAGTGAACAGAACCTCTGGCATTCCTGTTTATACTTTTTCTTTAGGCCTCGATCAGGAGGACTTGGGATCTTGGCATCGTCAGAGAAAGAACTTCTATACACCATGTTTCCCTCGCCCGTCAGGCAAGCGGGGATTCGGCGCTGGATTCTTCCCTGTTCTAAGTTACTAAGGGAATCCTGGTTAGTTTCTTTTCCACCGCTTAGTAATATGCTTAAATTCAGCGGGTTATCACATCTGATCTGAGGTCGTAATATTCCTACTTACATCTGTCATTCAGGGCTCCCTGATTGGACCACGTAAACAGCCTTAATCAGGCTCATGTTCTATGAGGTCCACCTGTCTGACCTCATTACAGTCACTTCATCCTGCCCCCGCTGAGGCCAACGACATAGGCTGGTCATTTATTTTGTAGCTCCTCCTGGGTGTTTTAGAACCAGATCAGGTTCCTCCGACTCTGCCTCTGATACAAGCACCATGTAACACACAGTAGCTTGCCTCTTGTGCCTGGAGCCTCTTGAAAGACATTCATTCCCTCCTTCAGGCAGCAAAGGTGTAGAGGCAGCAACAGCGACTGCGTCCATCTCAGATTCTGAGGTTTCTTCAACGTTTGACGGGGAGGCAGAATGGATGGGTTCCGGAATAGGCAGTTGAGGAACAGGCATGTTTTGCTCCCACACTGTTTGCAAGTTTGCAGCGTTCATACTGCCCACATGCTTGTTCAGGATCAGTGCACCTACCCAAACTTTATACATAACTGAATCTGATCTCTCATCGACCAAGCCTCTTACCCATGCAGGGCCAGTACAGCGGTTCCGACACCAAACCTCATCCCCTGAAGTAAACTGTCTCTCTCGCTTAGCAGAGTCTTGTGTCTGGCATTGGCGTTCCTAATGCCCAGGTCCGGCAAGATCAGATTTAACCTGATGCAACGTCTTCTCCCCATCAACAACTCTGGTGGAGCTATCCCTGTAGTTGCAAGAGGGGTGGTCCAATAATCAAATAGGAACAACGATAGTTTGGTATTGAATGAAGCTGTAAGCTGTTTCTTTAAACCTGCCTTCAAAGTCTGGACTGCTCTTTCTGCCATACCATTGGATGATGAATGGTATGGAGCTGTCTGTACATGACGAATACCATTCCACTTTAGGAAATACTCAAACTCCCTGCTGGTAAACGATGGCCCATTTATCTGTGACCAACACGTCCAGGAGTCCATGGATTGTAAAAGATACATGCTGTTCTTCTATCATCGTCTCCACGTTTGACGAACGAACTCTATGCACACCCAGCCATTTTGAAAGGGTGCCAGCAATGACAAAGAACATTGAGTCCATGAGAGGACCTACACATTGACGTATAACTGAATCCAGGGTTTCCCCAGTCATTTCCATGATTATGGGGGAGCTGGTGGTGGTAATTTCTGTCTTCTGGGCACTCTGGGCATTGACCCACAAAAGTAGCTATGTTGGCATCCAGTCCTGGCTACCAGACATAACCTCTTGCCTACACCTTCAGTTTGGAAACACTGTGATGACATCTGGAGGAGTTCAGCCAGTATCTAGCAGCGACCTTTGTTTGGGACAGTCATTTTTGCTCCCCATAATATGCTGTCCTCCACTGTGACCTGGTCTCTATGGATCCAAAAAAGGTTTCAATTCTGGTTATGAAGGCCCTTTGGTTTCCCCCATCAACACCAACTGTCTCAGTTTTGCCAGGAATGGATTTTTCTGCATCCTAAGTCTGATATTGCCTGGAACTGATATTGTGACTGGAAGTGTGTCCAGAAAATTTAAACGTATTACAGACTCTTCCAATGGCTGTACCACTGGTGGTGTATCTGCCAGTCGGAGGCAGCTCAATGCATCTGAGTTTGCAACTTGGCCTCCCAGAAGGTGTTCCAACTGGAAATTATATGCACTTAATATTAGAGCCCACCACTGAATTTGGTCTGAAGCTATGGGTGGCACTGCCTTGTCCTCTTTAAGTAAACCTAGTAAGGGTTGTGGTCCATTATTATTGCAAATTTACATCTGTAAAGGTTTTGGTGGAACTTCCTGACTCCATATATGACTGCCAAACCTTCCTCCTCCATATTTATGCTCTGCATTTGCCAAAGTCCTGGATACATAAATTATAGGCGCTCCTTTCCATTGGGCCACTAATAGCTAATACTACCCCGATGCTGTACAGGGAGGCACCACATGTCAATACCAGATCCCACTTGGGAACATAGTGAGCCAACCTTAGTGGATGATCGCTGTTTCTTGTCAATGCTGAAGGCTATGGCTTAGCTACATGATCATTTCAAAGGCTGACTCTTTTTTAAGGAGGAGAAAGTGAGGATGGCAGATGCTGGAGATCAGACCGGAGAGTGCGGCGCTAGAAAAAGCACAACAGGTCAGGCAGCATCCGAGGAACAGGAGAATCGACATTTCAGGCATAAGCCCTTCATCATGAATGAGGCTTGTGGACCGGGGCTGAGAGATAAATGGGAGGGTGGGTGGGGTTGGGGGGAAGGTAGCTGAGAAAGAGATAGGTAGATAAAGATGAGGGAGAAGCTGATAGGTCGGGGGGGAGTGATGGACGAGTCTGGAGGGTGGTGCCTATTTGGAGGCTTGAGTTTAGGATAATGTCGGGGAGGGGAAATGAGGAAGCTGCGGAAATCCACATTTATCCCGTGTGGTTGCAGGGTCCCAAGGTGGAATATGAGGCGTTCTTCCTCTAAATGTTGGGTGGTAATGGTTTGGAGGTGGAGGAGGCCCAGGACCTGCATGTCTTTGATGGAGTGGGAGGAGGGAGCTGAAGTATTCAGCCATGGGGCGGTGGGGTTGGTGGATATGGGTGTCCCAGAGATGTTCTCTGAAACAATCTGCAAGAAGGCGTCCTGTCTCCCCGATGTAGAGGAGACCACACCGGGTGCAATGGATGCAGTAGATGACATTGGTAGAGGTACATGTAAATTTCTGATGGATGTGGAAGGAACCCTTGGGGCCTTGGATGGAGGTAAGGAGAGTGGTGTCGACACAGGTTTTGCACTTCCTGCGGTGGCAGGGAAAGGTGCCAGGAGTGGAGTGTGGGCTGGTGAGAGGTATGGACCTGACGAGGGAGTTGCGGAGGGAATAATTTCTCCAAATCATTGAGAGAAGTAGGGAGGGAAATATATTTTTGGTGGTAGGGTTCACTTGGAGGTGGCAGAGAATGATGCAATGTATGTGGAGGTTGGTGGGGTGGAAGGTGAGGACTAGGGGGGTTCTCTCCTTGTTCCATTGGGAGGGGTGGGGTTCAAGGGCAGTGGTGCGAGAAGTGGAGGAGATGCGCTCGAGGGCATCATCATTCATGTGAGAAGGGAAGTTGCGATCATGGAAAAAGGAGGCCATCTAGAACTTTCTGAGGTGGAATTGGTCATCCGGGTAACTGACACGGCAGAGACGGAGCAATTGGGAATAAAGGATGGCATTTTTCAGGAAGTAGGGTGGGAGGAGATATAGTCTAGGTAGCTGTGGGAATCAGTGAGCTTGTAGTAGATATCTGTGGCTTATTGGTCGCCAGAGATGGTAATGGAAAGGTGCAGGAAGGGGAGGGAGGTGTCCGAGATGGTCCAGGTGAATTTGAGGTTGGGGTGGAAGGTGTTGTCTTCCTTGTGGGAGCACAAGACAGTGCTGATACAGTTGTCGATGTAACGGAGGAATAGGTGGGAGTGGTGCCGGTGTAACTGTGGAAGATGGACTGTTCCACATATCTGACACGCAGGCAGACATAACTGGGTCTCATGTGGGTGCCCATGGCAACCCCTTTGGTTTGGAAGAAGTGGGAGGATTGGAAGGAGAAGTTGTTGAGGGTGAGGACCAGTTCAGCCAGGCAGATGAGGCTGTCGATAGAAGGGTACTGCTTGTGATGGCACGAGAGGAAGAAACAGAGGGCTTGGAGACCTTGGTTGTGGCGGATCAATGTGTACGGGGACTGGGTGTCCATGGTGAAGATGAGGCATCGGGGCCGGGTAAACAAAAATCTTGGAGGAGGTGAAGGGCTTGGTGGTGTCACAAATGTAGTTGAGGAAGCAAAGGTGACAGATTGGAGGCTGTTATAGTTCTATTATTGTTCCATAATAGTTCAGCAGCCCAAGTGAAGAATTAAGCTCCAGTGGGAGCTGGGCACTTTTGGTTATCCTCACTTTGTCTTCCGAGTGTAACTCGGTCTTGTCACTTGGCTAGCCTGCAACACATTTCTCCCTTCTAAGGTGTGTACCTGCTTGGGAGAAAATTTTAAGGATTATGTCCAAGTTCTCTAAGTTCTCCTTAATGGTGTTCCCTGCTATTAGCACATCATCTAGATAAATGGCAACCTGGGGTAGTCTTTGTAAAATATTCTCCATCATCCAATGAAAAATTGCACAGGCTGACAATACTCTAAATAGCAGTCTCGTATATTGGTACAACCCTTATGCATATTAATTGTAGCAAACTTCTGGGAATCCTCATCTAACTGCAATTACAAGTACAGATGGCTCATGTCCAGCTTCATGAAGGACAGCCCCTCTGCCAGCTTTGCATATAAATTCTCAATGTGAGGGACTGGGTATTTATCCAGCTTTGAAAAGTGGTTTACCATTTATTTAAAATCCCCACAAAAGAGTGCTGCCCACTCTGCAAACTGGATTGGTTTTACAATTCCCTCACCTTCCAGCCTTCTGATTTCTGCCTCTACTTTTTCCCTCTATGTATAAGGCAAATGTCACTGGTTGGGCCTGTCAGAATCGTGGAATTGCTTCCAGGTCAATACACAAAATAGCCTTGGCTCCTTTGATAGTGCCTAGACCTTCCTGAAAAATCTCCAGATATTTAATTAGGACTACACGCAGGCTTTCTAATCGAAAAATGTTGAGCCAATCCAGGTGAACCTTTCTCAACCAATTTTGCCCCATGAAGCTTTGGCCCAAGCCTTTTACTACAATCAACGGTAACTGAACCAGCTGCTTATCATAAGAGACCGGAATCAAAGTTGTACCCTTAATCTGTAAAGTTGCCCCAGTGTAGGTTCTGAGTCTAACCGAGGTCTTGCACAAACTTAAGAGTTTGAGTCCAGAGAGAATCTTGTTAAAGACTGGTTCTGCGATCACTGAATCAGCCGTGCCGGTATCGATCTCCATTTAAGCAGATGTTTATTTTGATTGATTCTGATTTGGATGTTGCAAAGCAATTTAACTGTTCCAAACCAGATATAGGTGGACTTTCCAGGGTGTGCACTCTCCTGGATATTGGCCTGTAAGTTCTCTTAATCCATTTAAGTTCTCAAATCTTCATAATAGCAACAACTACAATGGCCTGCCAGCCCAGATGCTGAAGAAAATTTCTTTGTTTTTTAAATATATTTTTGAAAAATATTTTTTTTAATATTACAACAAAAACAAAACAATATAATTCAAAACAATACAAAGAAAGAACACCAATAAAATGTTAAAATTCCAAACCGTCCTCATGCACAAATGTATATGTATAAAAAATATGTGAAGAGAAACCCCACTAGCTACTTAACTAAATAAATAATAACTAACAACAAACTAATAAATAATAATAATACAGCTCAGCAAAACAAAATACTAACTCTTGAATATTGAGAGCATTAATGTTCATCTATTCATATGTTCACAGGCTCCACCTCTCTGGATATTGGACTCGTAAAGTACAATCATTAAGGCTATATAAAAGCCTTTATTAGTGTGGCAGACAAATCTGTGTCCAGATAGTCCAAACATGGGCCACCATGTTTTACAGAAATTCTCAGTTTTGTGGTGTACCATACTTGTAAGAAAATCCAAGGGATAGGCTCCTTAACAATCTTACGCCACCCCTACACGTCCGGGGGATTTTCGGACACTCAACCGAACAAGATATTCTTTCTTGTGTAGAAAGTGAGGATGGTAAAAAGTTTTTTTTCTTATGCGCATCTACAGGGAACACATTGGGCAGTCCAAGAAGAGAGATCAGGTCCTTCTCCACCCTTACACCCAAAATCCCCTCCATTGCACCTGCCACAGTGCTCCAGTATGTTTGAAGCCTACCACATGAGCAGAGACAATGGGTAAGAGCGCCCATACCAACCTTGCACTTGGGACATTTTGGTTTAAATTTTGACAAATGATCCGGAGCCAAATGGACCCTGCGGAGAATCTTAAACTGTAAAACATGGGTCTTATTGCAAATAGATATTTTTCTTGCGTTTTCCCAAATATCTTCCCATGCCTTAAAGTAGACCTCAACACCTAGCCCTCTCTCCCACACCCAGCAGAATCGATCATACTCATTTGAGGGGCCACCACCCAGTTACTGATTTAAAGTGCTGACAGAAAGTATATTTTTAATGCTGAGCACCTTCCTCTCTATGTCAGATTTGTAGGGATCATTCAAAAGTGTAGTCTTTTTTTGAATAAAGCCCCTAACTTGGAAAAAATGAAAGAGGTCCCTGTTAGATAGCTTGTATTTCCGTGCTAACTGATTAAAGGACATCTTTGTGTCTCTCTCAAATCACCCATGCAAGACATACCTCTAGCTGCCCAATGTTTGAATCTTGAATTCATCATCCCTGGTTGAAAACCCGGCATACCCACTATTGGTGTAAGAAAAGACGTTTTGCCGATATTGTCTTCCCTCGGCTGAATTGCCCTCCATGCTTTAACAGTATTGATTACTATGGGGTTATGGCAATATTCCTTAGCTGTCCTCATTTTGTCCAAAAACAGCAAGCTAGTAAGGAGGCGAGGTTTTGATACCTAACATATAGAAAGAGGGTCCCCACAAGCCCAATCACTCATGTAAGATAAAAGCGAGCTTAGTTGATAGTTCTTAATGTCCAGGAGATCCACTCCCCCAGTCTGTGAGGCAATTACAGTTTAGCTAATTTAATAAGGGGCCATTTACGATGCCAAATAAAACAGCTGAACCAGCCATTCAGTCTCCTGAATGTTTGCTTATCGAAAATCAGAGAGAGCATCCATATAGGGTACAACAAACGGGAGAATATTCATTTAATAAGCACTATCCGACCTAACCATGAGACCAGAAGCACCTCCCATCTTTGAAGGTCTTATTTGATTTTGTCGAATAATTGAACAAAATTAGGTTTAAACAACCGATCAAAAACTGGAGTGATGACATGCCCAAATACAAAAACTCCCCTTGTGACCACTTAAATGGGAATTGATATTCGCCCTCAAGCACCTTTGTAAAATCACCCATAGGCATAGCCTCTGATTTTGCAAAATTAATCTTGTACCCAGAAAAAGGTGCCAAACTAGCTGATGCATTGTATCAGGAGAGGCACCGAAACTGCTGGGGTTGACAAAAAAATGAGGACATCGTGTATGTACAACGAAATCTCATGTAATTTTGACCCCACTTCTGGAGCTGATGTGTTGGGATCCCAATGAATGGCCTCTGCCAATGGCTCAATCACCAATGTAAAAAGCAATGGCAAAGGGGACAGCCCTTTTGGCTGCCCCTAAAAATGCAAAAATTGCTTGATTGTATCCCATCGGTGATGACCGCAGTGAGAGGGTCACTATAGAGAACCTTTACCCATTTCATAAAGGCTTTGCCCAAATCAATCTATTCGAGAGTATAAAAAGGTACGGCTACTTAACTCAGTCAAATACCTTCTGTGCATCTAGAGAAATCACCATTCCCTGTATTGACTGTTGTTGAAATACATTAAGCAGCTTCCTAACATTATTGGAGGATCTGCGGCCCGTTATAAAGCCCATTTGTTCTCTTTAACATTAAAAGGTATTACAGCCTCCAGCCGTAAAGCAAGAATCTTGGAGAGGATTTTAAAGTCAACATTTAAGAGTGAAATGGGCCTGTAAGGAGCAGAGTCCTCAAGAACCTTCTCTTTTTTCAGAATAAGCGAAATATTGACCTCTCTCAGAGATGGCGGGAGATGATCAAGACTGTATGAGTCATTGAACATGTTGAGCATCGGGCCTGACAATATGCTTATAAATCCCTTACAGAGTTCACTGGGAAGTCCGTCAGAACCGGGTGCCTTTCCACTCTGAAGCTGCTTCACAGCCTCCTGTACCTCTTGCTCTGATAAAGGACATTGAGAAAAGAATCTTATTCAGGAGTCACACCCAGGAGCTCCAGACCCTTGAAAAAGGACTCCAACTTGGCCCGCCCCTCCTCACAAACCTCAGATTGGTATAATTCAGAGTAAAATCTCTGGAATGCTGCATTAATATTTTTGGAATCACATGTTAGGTTCCCAGACCCTTCCCTAATCGACGTAATGGCTTGAGGGACACTCCTTTTCCTGGTGAGATATGCTAGGTACTTGCCTGGCTTGTCACCATGCTCATATAACCTTTGCTTTGCGAAAGTAAGCTCCTTCTTTGCTGTCTGCGTGAGCATAGAATGCAATACAGACCACAGCGCCTTAATCCTCTGTAGCATGACCAAAGAGGGCTTGTCAAAGTAAACCTTCTCAGCTGCCTTTAACCGTGCTTCAAGGAGACGTTGCTGCTCACCTTTTCTGCCATTTGCTCCTGGCAGAAATAACTAACTTGCTGGCATAGGCTTTGGCAGTTTCCCAAAGGACGGATGGGCTACTAACCGAGCCTGAGTTAACGTCAAGGAATGCCCAAAATTCCCTGGAGAAATACTCCACAAACATATTATCCTTAAGGATAAAGGGGTCCATTTGCCAGTGCCTCGGGCCCACTGTAGCATCCTTAATCTTAACCATAAGGTACACTGGAGCATGATTGGAGATGGTAATATTACCAATCGTACAAGATGCCACCAAGATGCCACGGGAGTCAAAGAAATACTAATCCTGGTGTGACATCTGTGTGGATTGGAAAAAAATCATAAAATCCCTGCCTGTAGGGTGGAGATGTCTCCAGATGTCCACCAACCCTAACCCCACACACAGATCCACTAATTGTTTAGTTTGTACAGAGGGTATCGGGGGGGACTTTGGACAACCTGTCTATTGTGGGATATATAAGACAATTAAAATCTCCCCCTATAATAATATGCTCGGACTTGAGACTGATCAATTTAGAGAACACATCTACGACTTGAGACTGATCAATTTAGAGAACACATCTACCAGAAATTTGAGGGGATGGGCAGGAGGGCAATAATCATTTAAAACACCATATTCTTCCCCGTTTATCAGGGCTTTGAGAAATACAAACCTCCCGTGTGTGTCTTTAACACACTCTACTAACTTAATGGGAGATTCGTCCTTACCAATATAGCTACTCCCCTACTTCTGGTATTAAAAGATGAAACGTTAAACTGATCAAAGACATTCTGCTATAGTTTCAAATGTTCCCTATCATCCAAGTGTGTCTCCTGTAATAAAATAATATCCACCATTTCCTTCCTAACAATTGAGAGTACCTTTTTCCTCTTAATTGGTGAGTGATTCCCCTTGATGTTCTACGTACACTATTTAATCAAGTCATTGGCCATAAACGTCTGTAGTAAAATTTAAATTCCAAAGAGGAGGAGAGGGTGCAAAGAAGGTTTATCAGGATGCTGCCTGGACTGGAAGGCTTGTCATACGAAGAGAGGTTGACTAAGCTCGGACTTTTTTTCTCTGGAGAGAAGGAGGAAGAGAGGTGAACTGATTGAGGTATACAAGATAATGAGAGGCATGGATAGAGTCAATAGCCAGAGACATTTTCCCAGGGCAGGATTGACTGGCATGAAGGGTCATAGTTTTAAGATATTAGGAGAAAGGTATAGAGGAGACTCAGAGGTAGGTTCTTTACGCACAGAGTTGTGAATACATGGAACGTGTTGCCAGCAGTGGTAGTGGAAGCAGAATCATTAGGGACATTTAAGTGACATCCACTTGGCCAGCAGTGAACTGAGGGGTACATAGGTTAGGTTATTTTATTTTAGATTAGGAATAATCCTCGGCACAACATCGTGGGACGAAGGCCTGTTCTGCGCTGTACTTTTCTATGTTTTATGTTCTAGGAAGAACTCAAATTACAAAGCCCTCGTGTCACAAGATCCGTCGAACATAAAACTACATAAACTAAAACCACTACAAACCTACAAAGCTATCAAAGATTATATACAACAAAAACCAAAAAAAAACAACATGTAAAGTGCCAATGGTGCTGAATAGGAGAACTCACATCATGCCCAAAGGGGACATCTACATATCCCAAAGCCAAACTTTCCATCTCAGTGCCAATACTGCAGCCCGGGCAGTTAAATACCTGAATCGGGCATAAACTGCCCATAAGTAGGCATTTCGCCATTCCAACCATTTTTCCTTCTCCTTGCTAGAGCCACACTTAAGCAGAAGAGAAAGAAAATACACCATGAAATAACAATGTGAACAAAGAAATACCCCACCCATCTTTTGGCATAACTTAACTTAGAAATTGAAAGTAAACATCCTGGCTGCTCCAGTGCATAGCTTAGACCAGATTATTACCGATTTTAAAAAAAGGAAAAGAAAACCCTGCTGGACTTCCTCCTTTTTTTTAAAGAAACGTAGAGACATATCCAAAAAACATTATTATTTGTACATACTAAATTGTTCAGATTAAGTTGATTTGTCCACAAAGTCTCTCGCCTTCTCCGGTAATTCAGAGATGTACAGATCCAGATAAGGTGATCTGGAGCACCACTGGATACCTCAGAGAACTGGATCCCAAGTTCCCTCAGTCTTCTCTTGATGCCATCATAGGATTTTCATTTCTAGATCACCGCCACTGAGAAGTCCTGGAAGAACATCATCTTAGACCCCTTGTAAACTAGGACCTTTGGATCCTTCCCCTGGATTCTGGAAGCTTCCACGATTCTCTCCTTATCTTTATAGTGATAAACTGCACCAAGATAGAAAGAGGATGCTGGTCCAGACCTGACCTCCGCACCGTGACCCAGTGAGCCCTCTCAATCTTCAAGCTTCTCATTCCAGTCTCCAAGTTAAGAAATTTAGGCAACCAGTTCTCAATAAATTCGACCAGCCACTCACCTTTCTTACCATCCGGCAGACCAATGATCCGTATATTTGTTCTACTGCCCCTGTTCTCAAGGTCATCAACCTGGTCAAGCAAATTATGGATCTGTGACTCCAGGGCCTGGATGCTATCCTTGGAGGAACCGGTATCAACTTCCACCACTGTGACATTGCGTTCTGCCTCATCCATCTTTTTCTCCAGGTCTTCCAGCTGCAGTTCATGCTTCTGCAGCACAATAGAGATTGGAGCCACCTTCTCCTCTTTCTGGTTACCCAGCATCTTGTGAGAGTTTGTGTTCTCCTTCACTAGAACCTGGTAAGAAATCGAGTCTGAAGATCCTGCAGGCTGGGCCATGGGCCCGGCCTCAGATGTACCTCCTCCCTTATTCAGCATGCCTGGACGCTGAAAACCAAAGTAAGTTGCTCTCTGATAGTGTCCTGGGTCTCCACGACCTTTCCAGAGTCCCAGGATATCACAGTGGTCCGAGTAGAGCAGGTTAGGACTTTGTATCCCTTGCAATGCGGTGCGGAGCTCTTCAACGTGATCTTTCTAGATCGCTGCCATCTTGAATCCACCCTTGAAGAAAATTTTAACTATTTGGCCAAAGCTTGGCATTGTTTTGGGGTTTTTTCTGTGGGCTCACCTAGAGTCCCTCTGTTCAGGATATATCCTGAGTGAGACTAAGCAATTGCTTTCACTCAAGCAGTGTTGCCGAAGCTCAATCAGACTGGCAAGGATGTCCACTGACATCGAAACACCTTGCAACTCATATGCTCCACTCGCCACATTTTCTAATGATAAAGCCAGTTGGAGTGCCTGTTTGAAGTCTGGTTGGGTTTCAGCAAGCAAGCACTTTTGCATAGTTACTTCATTAGTCCCAAATACCAAACAGTCTCTGAGCATCTCGTTAAGGGTTAAACTAAAGTCGCACGCCCCTGCCAGTCACCCTAACCTTGCCAGAAATCCTGATATGTATTGCTGGGTAAAACCAACACTGTCTCATGTAAGAGGAGGCTTGGGTCTGTAATATGTCTTAACTAAATCGAACGTCGTTTGAAAAGTTTTAGTATCTGGTACCTCAGGGAAAGTTAGGCTCCGAATAACCAAAATATCTGTGAGTCCACAAGCTGTAAGAAGAATTACTTGTTCCTTTTCATCTGCCCCAGTGTCATTTGCCCCCCCCCCAAAAAATGCATTATTTCTGTCTACTGGGTCCAGTCTTCAATGGCAGGATTGAATGAGTCAAGCCAGCCAAATAACAGCGTGATGCTAGAAATACTTACCTTAAAGATGACTATTGTGAATTAATTTCTTCAGAGTATGCTTTTCTCTTGTTGCCACTGAAATAACTCTCTGTAGAGACTGGTATCCTGTCACCAGGTCACCCTTTCTTTATACATGGAGAGTTCTTGACACTGATCGAGCTTCCTCAGAGCCAGCACTCAGAGTGGCAGAACCTCTGACAGTCTTTTCATTTTTTTTTTCTTTTTTTTTTTCTTTTTTTAAAGTCCTCCCCAGGGGCCGGAGGAGTTGAGGCAGCAGGAGGCCCTGCTGTAGCCCCTGGGGGGTTTGGGTAGGCTGGGCCGCGATGCGGGACAGTCTTTTCATATCTGTCAACCAGATCTCCCTGATTGGACTAGATTAACAGCCCCAATCAGGGAACTCATATTCTATGAGGTCCACCTGACTGACCTCCTTCCAATCACATTGCTTTATAAAAATGTTGCCTTGGGGAATTAGTTGATCTGTATCTGTCTATAGTAGCTATAACTCATTGCTGCATCTTTTATCATGTGTTTTAATGCTACATTATGAATTTAGTTTTCTTCACAGACTGGTTGAGGAGAAAGTAAAGAACTGTCTTCAGGCTTAGACTTCAAATAACTAATTATTATTCATCAATATTAAATACTGCTGGATATGGTAATTACAGATTTATTGGTCTCTGACTTATAGTCACAGTGGAAGAAGATAGATTAATCTTCTTTATGTGCTCAAGTCCATCATATAGACCGGCCTATTGCAGAATCCCGATTTTTGTTTTTTTAGTATGTATTTTAACTGTCACCACACGTTGGTATTAATACTCAGTGATGTGCAGCTCCATGACATCATGACAAGGTTGTGCCAGGGTCCTGATGCCCTTATACAACATTACATTTCAGCCTCTTACATGGCCCCCAACATCTGCATATTGGACTCTGGAACGAAACTCTCCTTGCCCTTTGGTTGTTGACTGAATGTCGGAACCCTGCTCTTGCTGCTTCCAAGCTTCGAAAACCTGGCCCCAGATAAAAGAATGGGATGAGAGATATGGAATAGAAAGGATGGAATGACAAAGACTGGGGATTTGAAGAAATACTGTCGTAATGAAGATAATTTCACCACAAATACTTTCTCGTTCTCTGCTAGTTATTTTACTTTAGTGTAAAAATAGAAAATGCTGGAAAAACTCAGTAGGTTTGGCAGCATTTCTGGAGAGAGAAATAGTCAATGTTCTTAAGTCCAGTATAACTCTGAACTAAAAGAAGTTGAAAACAGTATTCTTTACACCGTTCACAGAGGAAGAGGAAGGGCAAGTTGAACAACTTGTGAGGGAACCTGCAGCAGACATCACAAAAATAGATGGAAAGGCAGGTTATGAGAGGGATGCAAACAGTTTACAGAGAGCTATGGAAGGTAAGTGTGCAACGATTAGGCAAATAGAGTATAATGTGGGAAAATGCGAAGTTAAATAGAGGGTACCTGCAGAAAGCTGCTACACAAAGGGACTGGGGGTACTTATGCATGAAACACAGGAAGCTAGCACACAGGTTTCAGTAAGTAATCAGGAAGGTTAATGGAATACTGGCCCTTATTTCATGGCTCTTATTTTTCTTATAAGACTACAATAACCATACAAGGTGCTGGGGAGACCACATCTGGAGTACTGCAAGCAGTTATGGGTTCCCTTATTTAAGGGAAGATATCATTTAATTGGAGGAATTTCAGAGTGGGTTCACTTGGATAATCCCTCGAATGGAGAGATTGTCTTATGAGCAAAGGCTAAGCAGATTGGAACTCTATTCACTGGAATTTAGAAGAATGAGGGGTAATCTCATTGAAACATTTAGGATTCTTAAGGGGCTTAAATAGGGTAAATGTTGAGAGGACATTTCTCCTCAGAGATGTGACCAGGACAATAGTCTCAGGATTTAAACCTGACATGAGGAGGAATTTCTCCTCTCAGAAGGTTGTGAATCTTTGGAACTCCTTGTCACAGAGAGCTGTGGGGACACAGTCCTTGTGTATATTTAAGAGGTATGAAGAAAACACAAGAAAGAGGTTATGAGGAATGTTAGATCAGCCATGATCCTATTGAATGGCTAAGCAAGCTCGAAGGTCTGAATAGCCTACTTCTGTTCCTATCTCTCATGGTCTTAAAAGGCAAAGGCGCTGATAATGTTGTAAAGGAGTGATAGAGGTGTAAAATGGGTGTAAATGTAAATTTGAAAAAGAGAAAATGTGTCAGCTCTGCTGAAAGCAAGGTCGACAAAACAGATCCAAGATACAGCTGGGGGAGGTGGGAATGTATGGAAAATGGAGGATAGATATCACACTTTGAAGTTGTAGAACTCAACATTCTGCCTCTACAGATATTACCAGGCCTGCTGAGTTTCTCCAGAAATTATGTTTCTATTTCCGATTTCCAGCATCCACAGCATTTGTTTTTATTTTAACTGGCAGTTTCTCTGGGTTGTCACCTGCTTATCCTCTCTGTTTGCAGAAGTCAGGCTACCGTTTCTTCAGAGAAACAATAACGGGAAAAGAGCGTGACATCTCCTGAATTCAAGTTAAATTTCCTATTGTTTGTCCCACAACACTGAAGTAATGAGTTGTACCATCATGAATATTATTAGAATAACAACACCACCATCTAGTGATTATTGAGATTGCAGGCTCTCTGAACTTACCAAATTACAGAATACAGTACATATTTATACTTCAATAGAACATAGGAATTGCCAGTAAACCAATCTCGTTTGCCATTCAACAACCTGATAGTCAAATCATACAATGGTAAAGGATTGGTAAAGGAAGCATTGACTGATTATAGCAATTGGTCTCTATCAAATAGTCCACAAATGACACAAGGAAAATATCAATCTTTGAGAGCTTTGAAAAAACACAGGTCTAGTAATCTGTTGCCCCCAAATATGCTCATTTATTTAAATTATCATATATGCAACAGTGTCATGTCTCACAGTCAGTATGACAGAATGATATTATAATTGTATCATAGCAGTTGGGTAAAATGTAATAAATTTACAAAAGGATTTGGATTGTTTAGGAGATTGTGGCAAAATTTGGCATATGGTGTTTAACATGGATCAGTGCAAGGTTATTCCTATTGGTTAGAAGAATAGAAAGGCAAGTTGTTATCAAAATGGAGAGAAACTTTAGAATGCTTCAATGCAAAAGGATCCCGATGTACCTGTGCATGAATCACGGAATTTTGGCATTGATTGTGAAAGGAACAGAGTATAAAAGTAGGCAAGTAATGCTGCAACTGTACAAAGCATTAGTGAGACTGCACCTAGAGTATTGTGTGTAGTTTTGGTCCCTGCACATGAGGAGCATGAAGCTGCACTGGGGAACAGTTCAAAGGAGGTTTACTGAATTGATTGCAGAGATGATGGAGCCTTCAAGATATTTAAGAACTATGTAGACGAACATATGAAATATGATAACATAAAAGGCTGTGGGCCAACTACTGAAAATGGGATTAGAGTAAATGGATGTTTGATGACTAGCACAGACATGATGGGTGAAGGATCTTTTTTGGTGCTATTTAATCTCAAGATTCTATGAGGGGTTTGTCTAATGAAGAGAGACTGAGCAATTCAGGCCTGTATTCTCAAGAGCTTAGAGGAATGAGAGGAGATCTAATTGACATATATAAGATCCTCAAGGAGATTGACAAAGTGGACTGAGAGAGAATGGTTCCTTGTGTGGGACAATCAAGAAAAGGATAATTTCTTATTCCTTTCTGCAACTTACTTGACTACAGTACCTTCTATCCCTTCATCCAAGTCATTAATACAGATTGTGAGTAATTGAGGCCAGAGGAGTGAATCTACCTCACTGGTTACATCTTGCCAATAAGAAAAAGACTAATTTTTCCTGACTCTCTGCTTTCTGTTGGTTAGCCAAACCTCTATCCAGGCTAATAAATTATCTCTAACCCCAGGTGATCTTACCTTGTGTATTAACCTTTTGTATGGCTCCTTAATACATGCTTCCTGGAAATCCAGATGTACAACAGAGAACAGAGAACATAGAATAGCACAGGACAGTACAGGCCTTTCGGCCCTCGATGTTGTGCCGACCTTTTATCCTATTTTAAGATCATACTAACCTACATACCCTTTATTTTACTATCATCCATGTGCCTATCCAAGGGTTGCTTAAATATTTCTAATGTATCTATTTCTACAAATTCCCCATTATCCACTTTGCTTGTTGCATCTTCAAAGAACTCCAGCAAATTTGTGAAATATGATTTAGCCTTCATTAAACCATGCTGACTCTGATGGATTGTGGTTTGACTTTTCAAATGTCTTGTCATTACTTCTTTAATAATGGATTCTAACAATTCCTCAATGACAGATGTTAAACCATTTGCAGTAAATAAAGTGATTTTGAATTCAAGCCTTGTAGACTGCAGGATTAATACCTTTCATTTTACAAGAGGAATTATAACAAAGCTGTAAGGAAACTATGCAAACACTGGATAACTAATGGAGTGCTTGATCTGCAACAAAATTCTGATTCTAAATCAAGAAGACATAATAATAGTTTGAATAATATCTGGTTTCACTGTAAAGCAATTGATATATATTTTCTCCAGCTTTATTATTTCATTATATCTCCTGCTTATTTTTTAGATCATAGATTATAGAACAATACAGTGCAGAACAGGCCCTTTGGCCCTCGACGTTGCGCCTACCTGTGAACTAATCTAAGCTCATCTGCTACACTATTCTGTCATCATCCATGTGCTTATCCAAGGATTGTTTAAATCTCCCTAATGTGGCTGAGTTAACTACATTGGCAGGCAGGGCATTCCACGCCCTTACCACTCTCTGAGTAAAGAACCTGCCTCTGACATCTGTCTTAAGTCTATCACCCCTCAATTTGTAGTTTTGCCCTCTCGTTTAAACTAGTATCATCTTTGTCTCCTACTAAGATGCTGCTTAAAATTTATCTCCTCTATTTGACCGCCTTTCCTAACAGCCCCTGACATAGCTGTATGTAATTTTCTTTTGATAATGCTGGAACTGCCTTTGAATGTTCTACTACATTACCAGACTGTCTAAGTGACGTGAAGCTGCATGTTAGTCTGGTTTCAACATTGATACAAACTACCAATTGATGAACATGAAATCTGAAACAGAGTCCAAGTTTCTAATGACAAAACTAGGACTAGTTGGGTAATAGACAACTTGGCAAAGTGCGAGTGGGAAAGTGCTCCTGTCAGTCAGGTTTATTTCCTTGTATTCTACATTAAGATTCCTTTTTTTTAGGATGAGGTTACTTTCCAATCCTAACTATAAACAGCAAATCTGGGGCACAATCTTATTAAAGCAGAGCTAACGAGAAACCCTGTGCAGGCTTTTTCCAAGAAGTTCCACCCAACCACAAGCTGATCAAACAGTAGGTGGGCATCAAGACCTTGTAGTAAGTAGAAGTCTCACCAACAGAGAGCTACCAGTATATTAGGGGCTGCAACCCTGGTGCTCAGCAATACCATACCTGACTGCTGCTGCAAGAGCACATACTGGAGGTGACCTTGGAGTAGGGTTCTGACCAAAACTATAGATAGATAATGTAGGAGGATGGTCACAGGGTGGGGGGTTGTTGACAAAGGGAGTCAGGGTGATCAGTAGCCAAGGGCAGTGGGTTGGCTCTCAGTAAAGAACCCTTCAAAATGTCTAGACACTCCGGGTACTCCAGTTTCCTCCCACAATCTAAAGATGTGCAGGCAAGTTGAATTGCCCATAGTGTTCAGGGATGTGTAGGTTAGATGCATTAGTCAGGGGTAGGGGATAATAGGGTAGGGGAATGGATCTGGGTGGGTTACTACTCAGAGGGTCAGTGTAGACTTGTTGGGCTGAAGGGCCTATTTCTACACTATAGGGATTCTATGATTCCTATAACTGTCAGAGGTGACCAGCTGCCTGTGTGATTTCACCTTTGTGGAGACAGATCCACTTCCACTGGATTAATCCCAATGGCAGCAGGATGAGGAATTTGACAGCTCATAATTGCCAATTAATTAATCAGTTCGCAAGAATGGGAAGGTCAACCAGGGCATTTCCTTCTGGAATTTAATTCAGGCAAAGGATTTAATCCAGTCACCATCCCACCTCAGTCAATGTCTGCATGCTTCCAAGTTCACCACCTGCAAGGCCAGAAGATTCTTCAGAGGTAATAATAAAAAATCTATTGCAGATAAAGTTATTTTGTGCAATAACTCTTTCTCTACAGCTTGTTCTTTACCTTCAGTCTCTCTATGTGGGAGCTAGAGCATCGACTCTTTTCCAGATCTCTTCTCATGTGTCTTTGACATTATCATCATGTACGCTCCTGATATTAACACTATTCCACCATAAGCTTTACTCATTAATAACTATATTGATTTTTAAAAAAAGCTATTGTCTCATTTTGAACTCCTTCTTTCAACCATTATTTATGTACATTCAGAAAGCTGTTCACTCGTTTAATCTCTCTGTAATGTTCTGTTCTTTGCAACCAATGACAATCAAGTTTCTAGCAAAAGAAGTTTCCATTTTGTTAGAAGACTGGGCTTCACTTATTTTGATTCAAGGTCTGATCTTCATTAATATAACACTAGTGTCTCTGCCTGTGCCATTATAATCTCTGCTCTCTCTTTGTTTGTCAACTTGACAAAGTTTGTTTTGAGAAAAAATGCACAAAAGTTACTTTCACAATCCATGTCATTTTTTTGCAAAGCCTTGAAGGGCAGCATTGTCAACTTTTTGTACTGCATTCATTTTAATGGATTTTTCTTTAGTTTACAGTTTGCAAATTTGTCAAATGCCAATATATGTGTAAAAATGAAAAGTTTATTATCTCTCCCTAGAACAAAAGAGATAACAGTTGTTCAAAATTATATTGAATGTTGATGAGTGAAATTGTGGGGGGGAAAAGGCACTCTCTACTGGTTGGACAGTCCTACTTAAAGTTTTAAAATTTATCATCAACCATCACCCAACTCCACTCTCAGTCGATCTGCTGCTGAAACCCTAACCCATACTGTTGTCCAAAGGTGTAAAGACCTAGAAGGCTCATAAGGAGGCATGTCCTAATCACCATCAACTATAATTTTATCATATGGACTTAGAGGGAGAGCAGCTTTGGTTCCTGAAGGAGTAAATCAAACCATCTCCTCACAATCTCTAGAACAAAGTCTTAGTTATTAACATGCAATAAACTATATCTTGTTTGAGACAAGATCATCTTTGTGTTAGATTAAGTGGTTTTCCTCTATGACACCCCCAGCTCAAACACATGCTGTAGATTCCTATCCTGAAAGATAATTGTGGTAGCAAACCTACCACATGATAATGACAACATTCAAAATAATGGCTAGCTCTCAGGGTAGTATTTACACTTAGAATTTAGAAATGTCACTAAAGGTGCATCATCTGTTTCTGTCTTGTAGTAAAGACCAAGAACACAGTCTGCAAAATTTTCACAAGCTCAAATCAGAGCTATGGGTTCTTTCTCATCACTGCATATCTCTGTCAATGAATAGGATGCTTGTAAACATGTCAGTACTTTTCATCCACCTATACCCGAGAGAGTACAACACACAGTCATGTTGAAAATGTATCTGTAGTGATGATATGAGGTAGCTCTGATTCATAGTAAGTTAAAATCAGATTACATTTTTGATTTTCTCAAAACATCTCTGTCGTACCCATCCAGCACTATGCACTGTCTCATCACAGCAGTTGATACTGTGGCTCATTGATGACATCTAGATTTGGCAAAGTTATCTGATCCCTAAAGTGCAAATAGAGGCCATTCAGCCAATTAAGTTACACCGACCCTCCAACAGCATCCCACCCAAATCCATAGCCCTCCCATGCACCCCCCCCCCCCAAAACCGACCCTATCCCTGCAACTCCGCATTTCCCATGGTTAATCCACCTAGCTTACACTTTCCTGGACACTATGGGTAATTTAGCATGGTCAATCTACCTAATTTTCCCAAGTTTGGAGTGTGGGAGGAAACCAGAAAACCCAGAGAAAACCCACATGGACATGGGGAGAACATGCATACGCCATACAGACAGTCATCCCAGGCTGGAAACGAATCTGTGGTGCTGTGAAGCAGTAGTGCTAACCACTGAGCAATCGTGTCACCCCTGTTACTTTCCCATTGTTATGGCTGTGACAAGAAGAATGCGCTAAGAATCAAACCTCATTAAGTCCATCAGTCACACCATTAGCGTACCTGTGTTTATTCAATTACCAAAATGACTATTGCTTTTCATTAGTTCTACTATTCAGAATAAAACAACCTTCTTTAATAAAATCAACATATTGGATTTTAGGAACAAAATCATTCTTAAAACAAGTGGTTAACTCTGATTAACACTTAAGCTATGATTCAGAGTGAAAATTATATCCTCATGGTTCCACACACAAATAAAACAAGAAAAAGCAGAGATGATGCTTCTTTAAAAACAGAGGCAGAAGGGAGAAACAAGCTGTATGGGCCAAAGGGCTGATAACAAAGGAGAGCTTGTGATGTCTTCCCATCTCCACATTTTCCTGTCAATGAAACTGAATTGCTGACAGTTGTAGATTGATGATAAAGTCCTGTTTTGATTCCAACCAATTTGGATTGAGTCTTAGAATATATTCACGACATAGCTTTTCCAATATGTGGAGGAACCAACTAGATATCAGGTCGTCTTAGACTGAGGTTATGGACGAGGCCAGACCACTCAAAACATTCTTGAGCAGGAAACCCAGACCATAACTTTGCAATTTGTTTCGGTAAGTGTACAGTGAGAATTACCCAGAGTAAACTAGCTAGGTTGACTACTAGTTTTTAAAGCAGACAGAAATTTATTCACAAAATTACATAAAGAAACACAAAGAACAGAATAAAGAACCCCTACAGAACTCAGTCTATCCAAACGAGACTTAATTGTGCTGTTCTGAATATACACAACAGTCCCAATAAGCAAACCTTCTTAAAAAAAAGGAACAAATACTTACAAGTTGAAGTTAGAAGGGCAGAAGGAGAGAGAGAGCTTCCGCACAGCTCATTGTTGAACTCCTAACTAGTTCTGGACTGAACTGCTCAGTCAGAGAGCTGACCACTCCCCTTCCATTATACAAGTCACTTCGAAAACATGACCACTTTGGCTTAATTATCATCTGTTTACATATAAACAAAAGGCCTCTCAAAATCCTTTTCTGTACCAAACTAGTCTAATTGGATCCTGTCCCATTTCCAACCCCTCTGAAAAAAAATCAAGTACACGTTATCCTTGAGAAAAGGAACAGCTTTTAGAAAAAAGGAACCAGCTTTGTGACACTGGTACTGTGCAATGAGAAGGAATCATTACCAATCTAGCTGCGCAATGCCCCCTTGGGGATGAGCAACCATAACATGATAGAATTTTTTATCAAGGTGGAGAGTGAGATAGTGATTCAGAGACTAGGGTGCTGAATCGTATTAAAGGAAACTATAAAGAAATGAGGTGTGAGTTGGCCTTGATAGATTGGGAAGAGTTACTTAAAGGGGTGACAGTGGATAGACAATGACAAACATTCAAGGAACGTGTGGAGGCACTGCAACAACAGTTTACTCCTGTCTGGCACAAAAGCAAAATGGGTAAGAGGGCAATCTGTGAATTACAAAGGAAATTAGAGATAGTATCCCATTCAAGGAAGAAGCATACAGATTGGCCAAGAAAAATAATAGGTCTGCGGATTGGGTGCAGTTTTGAATTCAGCAAAAAAGATTGATTAAGAAGGTGAAAATAAAGTAAGCTTGCAGGGAACATAAAGACCGACACTAAGAGTTTCTATAGGTATGTGAAGAGGAGGAGGTCTCCTACAAACAGAAACGGGGAAATGTATAAAAGGGGACAACGAAATGGCTGAGCATGTGAATACATACTTTGGTACTGTCTTCTCAAAACAGGACACAAATCAGATACCGGAAATGTTGGAGAATGCAATATTTAGTGAGAGGGAAGAACCGATGGACGTCAATATTAGTATTGAAATGGTGCTGGGAAAATTGAGGGGATTGAAGGTGGATAAATCCCCAGGGCCTGGTAATCTAGATCCCAGAGTACTTAAATACTTAAAGAAGTGGCACTCGAAATAGTGGATGCATTGGAGGTCATCTTTCAGGACTCTATAGACTCTGGTACAGTCCCTGGAGATTGGAGGGCAGCTAATGTCACTCCAGTATTCAACAGGGAGGTAAAGAGAAACCCAGGAATTACAGACCAGTAAGCCTAACATCAATAATGGGAAAATTTCTCAAATTCATTATGAAAGACTTTATAGTGGAGTATTATGGACCAGGCCAGACCCCTCAAAACATTTTAAGAAGGTAGCCCAGACCCTACCTTTTCTCGTTGTTTTAGGCAGATGTATGCTGGCTATCCCAGGAGTGATCTAGTTCATCAAACCACTTGGCTTCAAGTAAAACAGAATTTATTTACACACCACTGAATAACACAAACAAGAGAAAACAACGATATGGAAACCCGATTGACACCACATCCCCCACAACTTATCAAAGAGCTGTTCCAATTTCCTGCAATATCCCATAAATGCATCCCTTGGCAGAGAGGTAAATTATTCAAACAAAGGATCTTACGAGAGAGAGATAGAGATGGCAGAGACAATCAGCTCGGGATCATTTGCTGAAGCATAGAACCACTTTTTACTGCAGCTGTTTCTCTCGGACCCAGCTAAAACTAAACCAAACTAGAAAAATCCCTGAACTGGGAGAATTGGCCACTGCCCTCTCGTCATTAAACTTGTTTTAAAAACCTAAAAGCCCTTTTCTGATTGTTGCCTCAGGCAGTGTCTGTTAGCTAGAATCAAAGTGGCCCAATCCCAGGCAAATTGGAAGGTCTGCCTTTTTAACCTCTTTTGAAAAAAAACACAAAGGAAAACAGAACCTTGTTAAAGAAGCAGCATCTTCACAGAAGCATTTAGAAAGCAGTGGCAGAATTAGACAGAGTCAGCATGGATTTATGAAGGGGAAATCATGCTTGACAAATCTGTTGGAATTTAATGAAGATGCAACAAGTAGAGTTAACAAGGGGGAGCTGGTTGATATGGTATATTTGGACTTGCAGAAAGCATTTGATAAAGTCCTGTATAAAAAAATTATTGTACAAGATTAAAGAGCATGGAATACGGGAAAGTGTATTGAGATGGATCGAAACCTGGTTGGTAGAGAGGAAACAAAGAGTAGGAATTAATGGGTATTTTTCAAACTGGCAGGCTGTAATTAATGGGGTGCCAAAGGAGTCAGTGCTGAAATCCCAGCTATTCACAATATATATAAATGATTTGGTTGAGGGAACAAAATGTGACATCGCAAAGTGTGCAGATGATACCAAATTGGGTGGGAAGGTGAACTGTGAAGAGGATACAGAAATCCTTCAGCAAGATCTGGACAGGTTGACTAAGTGGGCAAATCAATGGCAGATGCAGTATAATTTTGATAAATGTGAGGTTATTCATTTTGGAAGCTGAAACAAAGAGACAGTTTACTACCTGAATGACTGTAAATTGGGAGGGGGAGTATGGGTGTCCTTGTGTATCAGTCACTGAAGGTAGGTATGCAGGTGCAGCAGGCGTAAAGAAGGCAAATGTTATATTGGCCTTCACTATGAGATATTTCAAGTAAAGGAGCAGGAATGTGATGTTGCAGTTATACAGAGCCTTGGTGAGGCCAAACCTGGAATATTGTTGGCAGTTTTGGTTTCCTTTTCTAAGGAAGGATGCTCTTGCTCTCGAGGGAGTGCAGCGAAGGTTTATCAGGCTGCTTCCGGGGATGGTGGGATTGATACCCCTGGAGCTGTCAGTTCTGTCCTGACTCACTAGGTTAGAATTTTTGCTGGATTCCAGACACGTGAGGGGGTATCCCGTAAAGCCTTATAAAATTCTAACAGGACTAGACAGGGTAGCTGCAGGGTGAATGTTCCTGATGGTGGATGTGTCCAGAACCAAGCGTCACAGTCAAGAGGATTTCAGGACAAAACTGACGGCTCCAGGGATATCTTCCTTACTGCGATTCCTTGGTTTTAGAACAGAACTCTAAATCCAGAGAAGGTTCCTAGACAATTATTACCATTAGCTCCCCCCACTCCTCTAAGAGCCAGCTCTTATCACAGTTAAGGTAATAAACCCTATATTTTATCTCCTTTAAAGCTTTGCTTAACTGTTTTGTCAAAGTCACTTGATATCTAGTAAAATGGTAACCCATGGAGCATATGAAACTGTTGATATCACTTTCAAGGAATCATAATGGTAAAACTCATTTCAATCCAAAGAATATCCAAATTGTCCAAAATTTTTCAATATTTCCCACATACTCCTTAAATATGAATATATATTATTACAATACCAGCTGATGTTATCCCTATTACAGACATATGCCAGACTGAAATCTGGCTTGACTGATCATGTTATGTTTTGTTTTAACAAAAACAGAGGTATGTAAAACAAAAGAAGATAGAATAAACCATATTATTTACTTACTTCAGAAATCTTGCAGAGTTTGAAACATGTGATGGCATATACAGAGGAACCTCAATTATCCGAAGGAGAAGGGCAGGCAGCATTTCATTTGGTTAATTGAATTCCAATAATTGTATGCTGGATAACGTTGTTTAGTCGAGCATCTACCTTGTGATCTTGCCAGATAATGTGATATTCAGATAATCCAATGCTGGATAATCGAAGTTCCTCTGTAATGCCATTAATCTCAAAATTACCCATTGCAGGATATTCATCATAAAACATCACTTTATTAATTTCCAAAATAATTCACATATTTAGATTTTTATTTGTGATTGAGCAACAATATTAACTTGAATTTTAGGATTGGACCAGCAATACAATATAACTGACATGCACAGTGGTGTAAAGCAGATGTGCATGTGTCAATGGATTTAAAACATATCACTGATGTTTTGGAAGTTCTAGCTCAAGTGATTTACTATCCCCAGCGATGAGCAGATATTTAAAAGTTTGCAAGTTAAATGTAAATAAAAATGCAACTGTCCAGATTTTCTAGGGAGTAGCAATCTCATGTAAGGATGGGTTGGAGAAATTGGATCCAGTGAGGGGGTGGGTGTTGGACATCTATTTTGTGTCATCTGCAAACTTTACAACAATGCCCTCAGTTCCTTAATCCAGATTGTTAATGTATTGCATGAATAGTTATGGTCCCAACACTGACCCCTGCTGAAAGACACTAATCACCAGCTGCCCTCCTGAAAAAGATTCTTTCATCCCCGCTGTCTGCCTTCTGCCAGTCTCCTCTCTATACCTTGACCCTAATGACATGAGATTTTATCTTGTTTAGCAGTCTCCTGAGCAGCACCTTGTTAAAGATCTTCTGAAAATCCAAATAGATGATGCCCACTGACTCTCCTTTGCAAATTACCTCCTCAAATAATTCTAACAGATTTGTCGGGCATGACCAAACTGTCAATGAAATCATGTTGACTCAGCCTTATTTTTCCAAGTACTCTGCAATCTTATCCTTAATAATGGACACTAAAATCTTATCAAGGAATGAGGTCAGGCTATTCCTGATGAAGGGCTTATGCTCAAAACATCGATTCTCCTGCTCCTATGATGCTACCTGACCTGCTGTGCTTTTCCAGCACTACACTCTCGATTTTGAGCTCCAGCATCTGCAGTTCTCACTTTCTCCTGAGGTCAGGCTAACCAGCCAAAAGATCCCTGTCTTCCAGTGATTCCTAAAAGATCATCACAAATCCTCGACAATCTCCTCAGGTATTCTTTCAGAACTCTGGGGTGCAATCCATTAGATCTGGTTTATTTATCTACTTCAAACCTTTCAGCTTCTCTTGCACCTTCTCCTTAGTGATGCCCACTGCACTCAGCTCTGCCCCTCAGCTGTCTTGAAGTTCTGGTATAATGCTGATGTGTTTCATTGTGAAAACTGCTGCAAAGTACTATTCAGTTCCTCCAGCATTTCTCTGTTCCCTATGACAACTTCTCCAGCCTTATTTTCCTCAATGTCCGCTCTTGCCTCTCTTACATTATCTAAAAACACCTCTTGCAACTTATTTTATATTAGTTGCAAGATAGCTAGCTAGCTTATTTTCATATTTCATGTCAACACTCCTTATTGCAATTTTCGTTATCCTCTACAGTTTTAAAGGCTTCCCAATACTCTGGCTTCTCACTAACCTTCTCCCATTGTATGTTTTTTCTTTTACTTTTATGCTATCCCTGATGTCTCTTGTCAGCCATGGTTGCCTTCTCCTCCTCCACCACTATGTTTCTGCTTCCTTGGGATGAATTTCTGCTGTGCTTCCCAAATTACACCCAGAAACTCTTGCCATTGATGCTCCACTGTCTTTCCTGCTAAGCTCCCCTTCCAACCAACTCTGGCCAACTCCTCTCTCATGTCTTCATAGTTACATTTGCTCAATTGTAATACCATTACATCTGATTTAATCTTGTATCTCTCAAACTTCAGGGTTAAATTTATTATATCATGGTCACTGTCACGTTGGGGTACTTTCACCTTCAGCTCCTAATCAAGCCTGCCTCATTAAACATCACTATATCTAGAAGTGACTGTTCCCAGATCACTCCCACAAACTACTCAAAAAGAAATCTCATAGACATTCCACAAATTCTGTTTCTTGGGATCAATACAAATCTGATTTTTCCGGTTACCTGCATATTTAAGTTCCTCAGAACTATTGTAATAGTACCTTTCTTACATGCTTTTCCATCCCCTGATTTATTTTCTTTCCCATGTCCTGAATGCCACCAATGGTTAGCACTGTTGTCTCACGGCACCAAGAACCCAGGTTTGATTCCAGCTTTGGGGAACTATCAGTGTAGAGTTTTCATGTTCTTCCTAAGTCAGCATAGGTTTCTGCTGGGTGCTCTAGTTTCTTCCTTCAATGAAAAGATGTGCAGGTAAAATGAACTGGGCATGTTAAATTGCTCTGTCAGTGTTCAGAGATGTGCAGAATAGATTATTTAGCCATGGTAAATATGGGGTTATGGGGATAGGGTGGGCTAGGCTATGGGTTTGGTTGAATGGTCTTCACAGACTCGATGGACCAAATTGGTCTCTTTCTGTGCTGTAGAGATGTTATGATATTACTAGGAGGCCTGTACCCAACTCTCATCGTGGTCTTTTTCCCTTCACACTTTCTCAACTCGACTCACACATATTCTGTGCCTTCCCACTCTGTATCACTTTTTGCTTTCAATTTCATTTCATTTCTTACTAACAAGGCGAACCCGCTCCCTCTGCCCATTTGCCTGTCTTTTCACTGGGATGTGTATCCTTGGATAATTAGCTCCCGGCCCCAAACCTTCTGCAGCCATATCTGTGATACCCACATCATACCCATTAATTTCAATCTGCTTTGCAGGCTAATTTACCATGCCCAGTTCATTTTACCTGTATTATGCATATTGTTAAGTATAACACTCTCAGTCTTGTGTTGACTGACCCCCCTGCTCATTGTTGTCCTCTTATTATGGAAAATAAAGAACATGAAAGCATGGGAAGGCTTAAAGCATGAAGACCACTGGGAATCTGTATTCTGTGGAAGGAAGGCAGGATGGCATAACCATAGTGGAACATTCTTACACCAATTAGCAGAGTAAGGTTAAGGCTGAAAGGTCACTATGGTGAGGTGAGATAACACAGTAATAAAGCAAGTTTCTCTGTTAAGTGTTATTATGACAGGATTGGGACTGCAAATATTTGGGACATGACATTAAAATATCTAATTAATAGTTAGCATAGTCAGCTTGAGACAGGAGACTATTGTAATAGATGGAATAGCTAAATATCTATCATGATCGGTTAGTCTGCAATGAAAGATCACTGCAGTAGAAGTGATAATAAATATCCAACCTTGACATTAGAATAACATCAAGTCAAATGTACAACTAAAGAGATAATGGGAACTAACATCACTGGTTTATTCTGTAGCTAGAGTGAGGTACTTTGATTGATATAGTTGGTCATGCTGATTAGCTAACAGAAACATGATAAAAAAGATATAAAAGTCCACGGACCCTGAGGGCTTTCGAGAATCAGCTTTCTCAGTGGCACGGTTTTTTGTTTGCAAATAAAAGACCTACTTCTTGAAGAACTCTCTGCGTCTCCTGGTGGTTCTCTATATTTTCCCTACAACATTATCTGCTGTGCCTGTAGTTAGATTCCATATTCACTGTCCGATGAGTTGTTCTGGAAATTTTAACATCTGCTGAGCCCTCAACTGCCAACCATTCCCCACCCCACCTCGCCAACTTTTTCCGTTATTTTTAATCTTTCCTGAGTATTTATTTTACTTATTTTCATCAGAACGATCTGATGTCTCCAATTTGTATGGAGCCTTCAAAGGGTTCTGGATATGGAGGAATTTCCTGGGCAATTCTTTTGGAGTCTGCGATCATGGAGAAACTACAGACTCTCCACATATAACTCTCACCCATTGTTCAGTTTGAACCTCCAAAGATATGAATGTAAGAAAATTTTGTTCACACCTTTTCAGATGTAATATCAAAAGAGCTTGGATAGGTGCAATTGCAAGGGAAAGATTGTGAAGGACAGTTGAAGTTATAAAAGTTGATTAAATAGTCTGAAATGTTAGTGAGTGTGCATGAAAAGGAAATAAGTCAGGGATTTTCAAACCTTTCAAGACAGTTGTGCTATTTGTTGCCTGTAAAAGTCTTTTCCAGAAGGCCTGTGGCCCTCTGTAAGGGAGGATGGTGCATGTAATACACAACTTTTAATAGTCTCTTCAAAATGTTTGAAATAAAGTTTGAGATGTAGAAATAGGTCTGAGACATTTTGTAAATATTACTGAATAACTGAGATTGAGCTTGAATCTGATTGGGTTCTCTCTTTTGTCAAGTACAATGGAATTCTCTTAGTCAGGAAAACTTTCAGCAACTTGTGTACAGGAACACACAGGCTTTGTTGCACCCCCCTCTTTCCTAATCTATTGTCATTCAGATGATAATAAGCCTTCCTTTTCTTTTTGCTACCAATGTGGATTAGCTTACATTTATCCACATTTCACTTTATCTACCATGCTTTTGCCCACTCAAACTTGGCCAAATCACACCGAAGCATCTCTGCATCCTCCTCACAGTTCACCCACCCACCCAGATTTGACTTGGCTGCAAACTTGGAGACATTACATTTAGTTCTCTCATCTAAATCAATATATTGTGAATAGCCAGAGTCCAAGCATTGATCCCTGCGGTACCCCACTAATCACTGGTTGCCACTCCAAAAATTACCCACTTATCCCTACTCTTTGATTCGTCTGCCAGACAGCTCTTTATCCATGTCAGTATGCTACCCAATGTGATGTGTTTAATTTAGCATGCTAATTTCTTGTGGGACCTTATTGAAAGCCTTCTAAAAGATCAGTAAACCACATCCAGTCATTTCCCTTTATCAACTCCCCAACTACAGCAAAATTTTTTTTAACCAGCACCTTATGAAGCCACAAAAAATATATACACGAAATAGCAGACATTTACTGTATTATTGCAATTTCCATGATGTCCAAGTAATTAATTGAGGGTGTGAGTAAAAAGGCCTTTTGCCAGTAAGTTTCATTTCAGGCAAAGTTGCATTGAAATGATTTATGGTGTAAATAAAGTATAACAGTAATGTGCAACCCCTGCATTTATGAAGACATGGAACAAAATATATATTTATTGCTCTGGCATCTTTGTTCTTCATTATAACTTCTCTCATCTCTGATTGTAAGGGACCTACATTTGTTTTGGTAATCTTTTGCTTTTCACATATCTATAGAAGCTTCTACAATTGGCTTGTATATTCCTGAAGAAGGGCTCATGCCCGAAATGTCGATTCTCCTGCTCCTTGGATGCTGCCTGACCTGCTGCGCTTTTCCAGCAACACATTTTCAGCCTTGTATATTTCTCACAAGCTTACTCTTACCCTCAACCAATTTTTGTCCTCCTTTGCTGAAATCTTAACTACTTCCAATCATCAGGTCTGCTGCTCTTTTTGAACAATTTGTATGCCCCCTCCTTGGCTCTAATACTATCCTTAATTTTGCTTTTAGCCAAATTTAGGATACCTTTCCCATTTTATTTTCCACCAAATAGGAACAAACATTTGTTGCACTTTCTCCACATGTTCTTTGCCATTACCCATCATCATGCCTTGAGGTAATGTTTCCAACTTGTCAATGCTAGGTAATGCCTCCTACAATTGTAATTTCCTATTAGATTCAAGACCCAAGCCTCAGAATTAAAAATATCATTCTCACTTTAAAAAAAAGAATTCTATCATGATCACTCTTCCTCACGGAACCTCACACAGCTAGAATGCCAATTACTCCTCTTATTATATAATACGCAGTCCAGGATGCCCCATTCTCTAGTTGGTTCTACAATTGATCCAGAAAACCCATTTCAAACATTCCAGCAGGTTCTCCTCTATGAAATTGTTACTGATTTGATTCCATATACTGATTAAATTCACCCTATAATTATACCAGTATCTTTATTGTGTGTCTCTAATTTGCTGTTGCCTTCCTCAATGTTGCCCCTACTGTTTGAGGGTCTATGTGCATTCCTGTTGTTTTCTGCCCCTTGGTGTTTCCAGGCTCAACCCAGATTCCACTTCATTGCAGTCAATATCCTTCTTCATTATTGCATAATTTGATCTTTAACCAGCAATGCTACCTCTTACATCTTTTTCCAGTGTCCTTCCTAAAAACTGACTGCCCCAGGGTATTCATTTATTCCAGTAACTTCTGCTTGACTTGTTGATCTTGCCAAGGAAGAGATGTACATTGTGAGTATTCACTATATCATGGCTTGTGCCACCTTTTGCAGATTCCTTTCAGCTGATCATTTGTTGTTTCTTATTGTGACACAGCACAGAAGTGACTGTTTTTGCAAAAAATAGCATTCAGCCTCATTGGCAGAACATTCTCAACCCAGTGATTCAGTTCTGCCAAATCAATAACAGTAAGCAGAGATGGTGATGATACTGCAGCTCTTTCTGGCACCCTAATTTTATACATCCACTTTTTCTGTTTCGCAGTTTGACATACATTTCTGAATCTGTAATGTTTAGGAATATGGTTTTGTCAGTCACTCTAAAAGAACTAATTTTGCTTCCTGACTGCACATCACTTCAGTTGAATTACTTCAGCTAATGGTATGTCACGGTCACCTGCAAATGGTCAGACATGCTTCATCGACAATTGACACTTATAACTGACTAGTTCTTCTTTTAAGCTGCCATACATTACAGTTCTCTGTAGGTCACTCTAGGTAATCGATAAAACTATTAATACTTCTCCTTTTGCTGGTTACATAACTTAGCTTACCACACGACAGTTCTTTTTACACACATTTATATCGACGCTGAGTTCTTTTAATCACTTCCTCACATACAAATTACTCCTTGTTGATCTCTTGCCTGACTAGGATAACAATTGCACAATCAATCATTGCATTCAAAAATGTACTGTCATGCTTAGTGCTTGACTTTGCAGTGCAGATCAATTCAGTACAATACGTTTTGTATCTTTGGCAATAAATCCTCCAAGCTCTGCTTGACTGGGGCATGTCACACTCTCGAGGTAATGGCAGAGACACGTCCATACTTGTACTTTTACTCACTGCCATACATTAATAGCCTTGGCCTTGCTATGATGGTAAAGAATATTTACAGATTCACAGGTAAGGAAAATAACTTTTATTGAAGAACATTTTTACAGTGGGTTCATCTGGCCATGCAATCAGCAAGATTATGTGACATCGCATTTCACATCCTGTGATGTGCAGCATTTCAGCATATCACAGTCAGGTTCAACTTTTCATACAACAGTTCAGAGAACATAACATTCATTGAGATGAAATTCAGTTGTCTCAAGCACATGGGTCACCATGAATTAACAATGGTAAAGTACAATAAAACAACCATTTTGTCATAATTCCTAATGTTATATTCTATAGCTGTAAACAGCCTGAAGAACAATGGACTAACTGTCAGAAACAATATATTTGGTACTAGCAGTAAGTGATGACCTAGTGTAGATGTAGCTATGAGAAAGATTATTCCTTAGCATTCTAGAAAAATTAAAGCAGTCCTTCAGGTCATGGGTTGAAAGAACAAACAAATAAATTACTTTGAATTTCTTCTCTAAGTGGAAATAGCTGAATCTAGGAAGGCGGCAGAGAGATTTTGGGCAGAACATATTTATGTTGGTTGCCATCCTGTGATCAATCACAGGATTTCTGCAGCAAGTTACAAAAAGTACTCACTTAGGCATGGAGAGTCACAAAGGATGACACTAAAAAATAGATTACAACGTACCTCACAGGGATGTTGGAGGCAAAAATAACATACCCACCCCCCAGTATGAATAATTACAAGTTCCCACATGAGCACAACAGACACAAGTCTTTCTTGCCCATCTCCCTCTCATACCCATTTCCCCACTCAGATCCCTCCTCTGACACTTTTACTTAATCACCTCAGCCACTACCCTCAGCATTTCCCTTCTCTTTGTTTTCACATTATTTTTAAACCACCTATTTTTCCTCATTGTCTTTCATTCCCTCACTCAGAAATTCTGGACAAACTAAAACAGATGTGGATCTCTTTTCTGCTTCCACAGACCTCTCGGGAAATACTCTCACATATAACCCAGAGCAAGTTGTGGAGAACAGACTGCTGAAGAGGCATATGTCCAGGCTGTGAGAAAGACAGAATTTCTGAGAAAGGACAGGGCTGAAGATCACTTTGGGCAAAAGGAACAGGGTGATTACTTAATAAGGGAGCCTGTAAGTAAGATGGGCTTTCTGTTGTGATGGAACTGGAGGCAGTGTGTGTTACAATTCTTATCATCCTATCCACCATTATCCACATTCACTCTTTACCACAGATACACAATGACAGCAGTGTGTACTTTCCAAACTCACAAACCACTACCACCTGGAAGGACAAGGGGAGGGATGCATGGGAACACCAGCAATTGCAAATTTTCATCCAAGTCACACATCATCATGAAGTGAAACCATATTGATGTTCCTTCACTGCTATTGAATGAAAATCGTGGAACTTCCTTCCTAATAGCACTGTGCTGCACTAGCCAGCGATGCCCACATCCCATGTTCAAGTAAAAGAACATAATCCATTCTCTCCTTTGCTATCACTGTAACTGTT
This sequence comes from Chiloscyllium plagiosum, assembly GCF_004010195.1. Taxonomy (NCBI): domain Eukaryota; kingdom Metazoa; phylum Chordata; class Chondrichthyes; order Orectolobiformes; family Hemiscylliidae; genus Chiloscyllium; species Chiloscyllium plagiosum. The sequence goes on along the minus strand of NC_057738.1, from coordinate 15,362,348 downwards.
CTGTTATTGTATTGTACGTCCTTGTTATTGTAACACATTAATTAAACCTTCTCTTTTACTGTAATCGTTGTTACTAGAACCTTCCTAGTCACTGTAACTCCTATTATTGTAACCTTCTGTTACTGCAGCTAATTTCAACTTCTGCAAAACTTCTTTAGTGAAATTCCTTTCATTCTGTTTGCGCCACCTTTCCCTGTTACTGTACAGCTTCTTTCATTGCTTTCCCATTGGCAATTACTTATATTCCTATAACTGCACTTTTACCTTTGACGTCCCCAAAATTCATCTTTGGTCCTATCCTATTTTTCAGCAACAACTGAAAGGTCATCCAGCTCAATCTAACCACTCCATCTATCAACATTTTAACTGCCTCAAAATGTTCATACTGTTTCGATCTAGCACTAGCTAAGTAAACATTTCCTGATCAATTCTGGGAAAACAGAAGCAACATCTTTGCTTGTTGTCACAACTCTGTTCCCTAGTCACATGCCCGGCTCTATTTATCTCCCTGGTCACATCTGAGCTTGAATCAGACTGTTTACAACTTTGGTAGTGTTGTATCAATATATCCTTCTGATATACATCTGTTCCATTACCAAGACTTTGGTAACAATGTCTAACTGCATCTGTCTTAGCTCATTTGTAGTTGAAACGCTGATCCAAGCCCTTATTAGTTCATGACTTGATTATTACTACATGCTCACAGCCAATCTTCTATTGTTTGTGAACTTAGGTTGCCTAAGTTCTCCTGTGTACTCATCAACCTTGTTGAATTCACCAACATTAGCTCTTGGTCAAGCAACAACACATGCTAGATGTCTCACCCATGCTTTCAAATACATTAAAAGCTCTCTCCTTCCTACTTCAGTAACATCCTCCAGCCTTGTTTCCCTCTGATATAGCTGCTCCTATCATTCTGGCTGATTAACCATTCGTATCTAATTTCCCCAACCATCATGGCCTGCACTTTGTGCTGCTGAGGCCCACAGTTTTTTACAGTCTTTAATTCAGACTAATTTGCTGGATGAGGAGATATGCTGAACTTCTGACGTTCTTAACTATTGACAGAGTGTGCAAACATCGTTGATGATGTAACTGAAGTCCCAACGTTTAAAGGATCTACTCTGATGGAAAACTCAACTTAGGGACATTGTGTTAGAGTATTTATTTTCTAGGATGTAAAGCAAATTAGGGAAAGACAATGTAAATATTTGAGGCACAGTGATTTACATGGCTGGATGTTTCAGAATAGCTTAATTTACAGGAGTTTTTCTCAAACATAAAGATTCTCTAATTTCATCACTTTGTTAAATTGAAAGCTCCGTGATAATCATTCTTTTAGTGCAAATCTGATTGAAAATAGCTTTAATTTTTCACAATAGGCCTGTTTAGCAATTCCTATAGGTTAGTGCAGTAGCTACTAAATGGGATGCACTGAACAACTTCATTAAGAGAATGAAGACATTAGAAGTGTCTGACCAGAAACAGTGGGTGAAACCGAATCAATACTAGTTCTTAAAAGGGAAGCAGAAAACTGTCTGCAAAAGAAAAGAACCAATGAGGACATGGTTGGGAAATGGGACTAGGTGTTACAGGGCCAGCCCAGGCACGATTGGCTAAAAGGCCTCCTGGAAAAGGTAAAATTAAAAAACACTAAGAAATTGTGATATTAAATAATTACCTGCCAGTAAGCATGTTTTCCATACCATGTCTTAGTGGGCACATACCTCATGCAGTGTAGCATGCCATATGATCCATCTCAAAACCTTGCCTCTATTGGTCAGGATTTCAAATGTTGCTAAATCATCCATCTGTGGTAAATATATTCTTAATCAGTTTGTTCAAAGATGTTACTACATATCTCTGAAACAAGCTGATTCCTCTGTGGTAATCTAATACTTAAATCAATCCTGCCTGTGGGACAATAGGGTGTTCATCGTGGTTGTTCAACAGTCTAATTCACTAATTATAGAACATGCAGGGGAAGTGCTTGTGCTTCAGTGGTAGTATCACAATCTCTGCACAGTAAGGCCCTGGCTCAAGGTCCACCTAGTGCAGAAGTGTGTAATAACATCTCTAAACAGGTCGATTAGGAAAATGTCTGGAATGTATAAATAATTTCGACCTGGATTCTTTGCACAGCTCATGAAAACCTGGAGACTAGTGTATGAACTGGCCTGGTGGTAGTAGCTAGCCAAGCAGTAGTCTTCACTGATGAGATTTGTGCTTTTAGCCGGTGAAACACCAGCAATTTCCCGGTATACAATGAGGTTTATAATGAGTTAATATTTACAACCTGTTTGTTTACAGTGACATTTCCTGAAAATTAGTTGAAATAATGGAAGGACAGAATCAATGCCCTTGTATTCTCAATTCTAGGAAAGACAAGTGTTATATTTTTCTTGTATTGTACTTTACGATAGTATATAAAGCTGAAATTGCAAGAATGTTCATTTTATTGAACGTCTAGAGAATCTTCAATGTCTAGTCCATGAAATCACTAAAAAGAAAAAATAAGACACTGGTTAATATGTGAGTAATTTGCAATTATTTAAAATACTTACCATCAGAACTCAGGGCACTATTATAATAAAGGATGAGGCAGCATAATTTGCAACTACAGAACAGATGAATCTTAGGAATAATTCTATGAATGATGTAATGGGAGTTGGTTTCTTAAACAGGTATCATTATTGGAAAAATTGCCAGTGCAACAGTAATGCTCTGAAATGTTCTACAACATGATGAACAAGCAGATTAGCTATTAATTTCAATTGGACTAGATCTGGCCCAATTTGAAATGTGTTCCTTGGTGCAAGAAACCGAGTCGAAGTAAGTGCTTTACCATTTAGGATGATTACTGGAACACATATAACAGTCTAAAAAATTGGAATTAGTTAATAAGTGGTTGAGAGACTGAGTTTATAAAGGAGATGCCAACGGAAAAAAGGGGGGCATCCAATTTACCCAGCTTGTTCTGATACGAACATACCACGTGCTGGACCTCCCTGGCTCCATGGAGAGGGAGGGTGAGCAGGATAATGTGAGTAGCTGCATTGAAATATGACACTAATGCATCCTGCCATCTGGAACTTCCTCTGAGGCATTCAACAAATTGGATTGGCTGCTCCCTTCATAGAGCAGCGAACCAACTAAGGTGTTCACAGATCTTATTAAGGGCAATTGTACAGCCTTGATTTTGCCACCGAGACTGCAACCCTGGTGCAGAATACACAAACTTCCAGCATAATGTTGAATATTCCCCGAGATGCTTCAGCAATGCCCACCTGTTCCAGTGAGCCTGCTCAGACTCCACAACAGTGGGCCCTTCTCGGCGAACAGAACCACAACAACGAGCACCCGAGCTACAAATCTTCTCCCAGTGAGCCCTTCTGATTAGACAGAGAAATCAGGATTCCATCTGCTGTCCTTAGGATAGAGAACACAGAGGCAGTCAATTACGATGATTAATTGCCTCTGGAAGATTGTGCCTTTGGATGCACTGCTGGCAGGAGCAGAATCAGGACTACCATTTCATCCTGATACTAGGGTTCCATAGCCCTTTTTGAAAGCTTCAGTGAAGAGGCTTAGCTGGTATAGACATCATTCATTAGCAATGAGATGGCAGCGAGTTGGAAAACTGCAGAGAGCTTACTGGTGGTTTCAATGAACCGTTAACTTGAGGCACAGAATGTGTGAATTTCCACTGTTATGTCTCGAATGGAAAAAATAAATCGGAAGACCAAAATCATTAGAGAGGTGGGAAGAGAGACTGATCGTTCAATTACATCGGAACATGAGTAGGCCATCCAACTTATTGAGTCTGTTTCATAATTCTAGATCACAGTTCACCATCTCATCAATTTCATTTTCCTGCACTATGTCCATCTCCCTTAATATCATTCATCTTCAGTAACGTATCAATTAAGCTTCCACAGCTTTTGGGTTAAAGAATTCCAAAAATTCACCACTGAGTGAAGAATATCCTCGTTTTTTTCAGTGTACAAATGCCTGTCCCTTATCCTGAGATTATGTCCACTGGTTCTGGCATCACCAGCCAGAGGAAACATCCCATCTATATTGATCATGTCCTGCCCTGTAAGAACTTAATATGTTTGAATGAAATCACCTCTCATTCTTTGAGATTATAGGTACAGTAGCTTCATCATTTATCATTTCAAAAACAGGCTTGATTATCCATCACACCATTATCCTTACTTTTAATTATCTACCAAAACAGCTTGGATCGGTTCCAACAATTGGTATCATGAAGTAGATTCAATAACACATTTACTGATGGATGTAAGCTCATTGGCTAGATACTTAGTGAACAGGGAATTAAGAACCATGCTTTAATTTTTTAAATATTTGTTGTCGTTGATGAAATTTAATCAGTATGAATTCCAATGTTAAAAGATAATGGACAATGGTTTAAAGGATGGAGCTATTCAATGAAGGGAGATTTATTTATGAACGTTTAATGATTGGGTTTTAACCAGTTTGGATTTAATTATGGATGTTGACTAGGTATATAACAAACCATAAGATTATACTTTATAAGAAATAGGAACAGGAATAGGCTGATTGGCCCCTCAATCTTGCTCTGCCTTTTGCTTCCAAGATTATGACTGATCTAACAAATCCACTTTCTTGCCTTTTCCCCATAATCCTTGATACCCCGCTAATCAAAAATCTATCACAGCATTTCAAGGACTCTGCTCCCAAAACAGAAGAAATTCCTCATCTCAGTCTTAATTGACCCCACCCCTTAGTTCTGAGACTATGCCCTCTGGTCCGAGACTTTCTCTGGAGAGAAAATATCCTCTCAGCATTTACTCTGTCAAGCCCCTTAAGAATCCTATAGGTTCAATGAGGTCACCTCTCATTCTTCTTAAATCCAATGATTGTGGTTTAAACTTTGCTCAAAGCATAAGTTATTTTAACTCTTTCCTGGGACAAGGCCACAACATTTGTAATTCACCCCTAGCTGCCTTTCAGAAGGTGGTAGCGAGTTGCTTTTTTGACGTGCTGTAGACACACCCACAGTGTGCTTAAGAGTGTTCCAGGTCTTTGGGATACAGCAACAATGCAAGTATGATGATATAGTTTAATGTCAGGATGGTATGTGGCCTGGAGGGCAATCGTCAGGTAGTGGCATTCCAATGCATCTGCTGCTCTTGTTTTTTCACATGATTTAATGGCAATGCTTAAAGCAATGACAGTTTGACTGAATGAATGATTTGGAGATGCCAGAGTTGGACTGGGGTGTAAAAAGTTAAAAATCACACAACACCAGGTTATCGTTCAACAGGTTTATTTGGAAGCACGAGCTTTCTTCAGGTGGTTGTAGAGTATACTCCATAACCATCTGATGAAGGAGCAACGTTCCAAAAGCTAGCGCTTCCAAATAAACCTGTGGGACTATAACCTGGTCTTGTGTGATTTTTAACTTTGACTGAATGAAGGCAGTTCTGTTGTAACACCACCTCTAGGTGGAACAAGAACACAGGCATAAAAGCTCCATCTGGCAGTGCTATGTCTCTGCCAAATGTCAGATGCAGCTGCCTTCCAACTAGAACGATGTAATCTATTGAGTTAGTGAACTGGGGAGAAGTCCTCAGAGCTGTCAGTACTCTCCACCCAATTTCTAAATTCAGCCCAGAGGCACACTTCCTTCCTTACCCACCATGAGGAGCTCATGGCTGAACTGTTCAAAGACTGGTGCTACTTTCATGGCCATTGCCTCTGTTCCCAGCCTTTAACCCTACTCTCAGATTCTCAGTCCCTGGTTCCCCAGCACAGATGGTAGCTTGGCCATCTGCACATATGTAGGCAGTATGTCATTATTACTCCTGGAATGTAGTGATGTCAATAATACATTTGCAGACTCATTCTGCTCTAAGGACATCTGTCTCCAGTAACTGACACCAGTTAACCCATGTGTACGTGCGGGGTACATTCAGATCAATTATTCTGTTAATGGACAAAGATTTAACTGATTTCAAGAATTGATGGCTCAAAAATTAGTTTAAGAAAATTTGACTGGAAGGATATCAGGTGAAGTTTACAGTTTGGAGATTAATGGGCTAAGTTTAATTGGTGGTTTAAAGGATGGCAGCTTTTTTGAGGAATGCTTAATGGACAAAAATTTCAAGGGTGGATGTTTAACTCATGAGGCTGCAAGAGTAAATTAATTTTGTCACTGCCACATTTAAACTAAATTCTATATTGTAAAAATTCGAAGAATTTACAAAATGAATGAACTAAATAATTAATAGATACAATGTAATTGCTCACCATTCTATTAATAGTGTCAATATAATCAATACTTACTGTACTTTAAAAAGATGACAAATGACATCCCTAGAGTAAACACATAAATCAAGACTGTAACTGCAATAGTTCCCAAAATTCCATTCATAGGACTTTGGCATTCCGTAACTGTAGGTAGATAATTAATATTATTTGTGAAATTATTGAAGAAATCTTTCAACATTTAAATTTTAAATTTTCAAATGTAAATAACTATTCATATAAAACTAAATATATTTGAAACTGATGCATTTCCTTTCATTATGTGCTAGTTAGACAATACAATAAAATGGCGTGTAACTTGCAAGGTACATAGCACACCATGTTACTTTAATCGATAACAGAAATTGTTATGTGTTCTTTATTAGGGCTCAAACTAAACTCTGAAATAAAATCTTGTTTAAACATGAGGTTATTTCTGAAACACCAAAATATGTTGCATGATTGGAACATCGAGGAATTAAGGATCCACAGGCCACAAAAATAGCAAACGTCTTGGTTCCTCAAGATTCCATACTAAATTGCATGAATTATCTCCAGTATGTGTAAATCAGAGAAATCACACAGGAGTAATGCTGGTTTTTAATAGGACTACAGTGTGCTAGCAATCATTTAGTATCTATCCCAACTGTGATTCTTCTTGGAAATCTATAAAATTCTACTCAAATGAAAGGCATAAAAGAGAGTTGGTGGGGAGAGGGTACAAAACATTCACTGAAACGAGCATGCCAGGGCTGAAATTGGACTGACTGAAGATCCTAGACAAATCAGATAAGAGACTGAGTTCCCATTATAAATAGGACTTCCACTGCTCTGAGCAGAAGGTAGCAGATAAATGGCTCATCTTAAGGTATGCCGTTCAAATCATTTAGAACTCTCAATAAACAGAAATCACCCTCAATGTTATTGCTGTTCATAGTATCATCAATACTCACTGTTTTTTTGGCCATTGTAAATTGGTACAGCTGAAATGATCATCGAGAAGATTCCAAACACCCAAAAACAAGACAATAATCTGTGATTTAAATTTGAAATACAACTCTGAAATATGGAGATTGATATTTCAATTTAGCCCTGGGACAAATCATAATTCCTATAGATTTGACTGGTCACTTTCTCCATCTAGCAGACTAATTTGTATTGGTGCTCAAGAGATGGAATAAAACATTAGTGAGCATCAACTGGTTAGTGGAAAACAAAGTTCCTTTTGTTGGGTTCCCAACTTGAGGTGTTTAACAATCACCAATCATTTCCCGGCCTTACAATAAATCACAGTAACAAATTGTTAATGAGAAACTGTGTTGGGCATCAAATATAAAAACCCAGTCACTTGCAAGCAATTATAGCAATGGAGTAGTCCCACTGGAATCACTGAAGAATGCTAAGGGGGAAGATTTTCTACCTTGCTGATCTGCCATAAATTCACACACATCGACTATCCCAGCGACTCAAGTCAGCCAAAGTAAAAGATGAAGCCAAAGGTGCAGTGAAACAGGAGTTATATACTATGGAGGAGAATTTCAGGGAAAGTTAGCCATTAACTCTAGAGTGAATATATTTTCAAGAATCCTGCCACAGAGATAAGGAAAAGAGTTGAAATTCATGCACATAGATGGTTGGGGCACTCCTCCATATAGCATATGATAGGTGGTTTTAACTGGTGAGGTTCAGTCCCTCTGTGGCACCAGAGAGAGATATCTATTCCTATACTTCAGACTGGAGCATCTACAGAAACATCTGTAAAAAAATGCAAGGAACTTTCCAGGCCAGTAAGTGCATCCAACATTGATAACTTTATTCATGGCATGGAAGATTGATTGGAAGATGGATGATGACAGGATTAGGATTTATTTAGAAGCAGTAGTTCAAAGGGCTCAGGGGATATCAGAGACTTCTGCCGATTCCACTATTTCCCTTGCTCTCCCACAGATCATCAGTTACCAGTGTCCTGACCTCCCTTTTTGTAGGAGTGTCGTTCATCATTAAGACAGTGCAGAACATTTTGAGAAAGGAAGTTGTCAGTAGTCACGGTCCATGTGAGAATCAATGATAACAGGAAGGAAAAAGGTTGGAAGTCCTGCTGACAAGTTTTCAGGAATTTAAAAAGAAATTAAGGAACAGAACCTCAAAAAGGTAGCAATATTATTCCCAGGGTCATATGCCACTGAGTTCAGTAAAATCCCACCATTTACACAGCCCACCCTTCGCGAGATTACTTATCTGCCTGATAATTACTGTGTACCTTTTCACCAATTGTGAATCCAGAACCCCAGAATAATAAACATACCCTGCAACTCTTACATATTGCTCATGCTTAGTTGGACATTTAGCAAAAATCACCAACTGTAATATTCTCTGGGATCACATCCCTTGAAAAGGCTGGACTTTACTGATTGGGAATAATAAAGAGTTAACTGGGATAAACAGTGCAAGAGGAGATTACTTTAGATTCTTGGGGTATTGTGGCTAGTTCTTCAGCAAGAAGGATCATGGATGGTGAATTTGTTGCACGGGGTAACAAGGAAACGATTAAGATCTTACAAAGAAGGAAACCAGCATCATTAGGTTTGGTTTGAACTAATTTGGAGGGACATCAGTACCAAGATAAAATATCAGAGGGCAAAAACAGTACACAGAGAACTGGGTGAGGCAAAGTGTATTAGACTGAATAATTTAGAAACAGAAGGGATCAGAGGGCTCAAAATTCTTGACTATAAGGAACTCAAGGGAAGAGGAAAAAGGGAAAGAGAAGTTGTATTATTTAAATATTTAGTATTGGAAAGGAATGATAGGTAACAGGGGCCAATGACAAAATCTATTTGCTTCAAATTTAACAAAGGAGCTACTAGGCAATTGGCATTTATATAAAGCCATTAATTAGTGAGAAGGAAATATAACAGTATATTTACATACATACAAACCGAAGTAGTGGGCTATTTGGCTCTTTGAACCATTCAATAAAATCATGGCTGACCTGTTTGTGCTTCAAATTTCACAGCACTGCTCCCTCACAGCACCAGCGGCCTGGGTTCAATTTCACTCTCAAGCAACTGTTTGCACAGTTTTCCTATGTCTGTGCAGGTTTCCTCTGGGTGTTCTGGTCTCCTCCCACAGTCCAAAGATGTGCACATTAGGTGGATTGGCAATAGTAAATTGCCCATAGTGTCCAGAGTTGTGCAGGCTAGGTGGACTAGCCATGGTAAATGCAGGGTTACATGGATAGGGCAGGGATTCTATGATTCTCATCTAACCCCTGTTAATCTTTGGTTCCCTTGCCAAACAAACAAACATTACTGGGAAAACTCTGGAGATCTGGCAGCATCTGTGAGACACAGTGGGTTAGATGTGAATCATAGAATCCTTGTGACATTCCTGTAACTCTGTGTTTACCATGACTAGTCTACCTAACCTACACAACTCTGGACTCCATGGGCAATTTAACATGGCCAATGCACCTAATGTGCATATCTTTGGACTCTGGGAGGAAACCACAGCACCCAGAGGAAACCCACAGAGACACAAATTGAAATTGCTCAAAAAACTCAGCAGGTCTGGCAGCATTTGTGCAGAGAAAGCAGAGTTAATGTTTCAGGTCCAGTGACTCTTTAAAACTTGAATTAACTCTGTTTCTCTGTCTGCAGATGTTAACCGACCTGCTGAGTTTTTCCAGCAATTTCAACTTGTGTTTCTGATTTCCAGCATCCACATTTCTTTGGGGTTTTTTTGGCTTAATATTGTTTTTGTGTCCACGTTGTCAAGACCATTCAGGATCTGATATGCTTCAATCAAATCACCATTCATTCTTCTAAATTCCACTTGAAACAAAGCCAGCCTGTCCAACCTAATCTCATATGAGAATTCATTCATTTCAAGTATAAATCTATTAAATTTCCTCCGAACTGTCTCAAATGCACTTACATCCTCCTTTGAACTTAACCTAATTTAATGAGCCAGTGCAGGAATGATGGATTGCGTGACTTCCTTCTGTTCCGTTACACTTTTGTGACCCTTTAAAATAAGGAGACCAAAACTGCAGACAGTATTCAAGATGTGGTCTCACCAATGCCCTACAGAATGAAACAAAACATCCTTACTTTTGTATTCAATTCCTTTTGTAATGAAGGATAGCATCCCAATAGTATTCTTTATTATGTGCTAACTGTATATCTACTTTTTATGACTCATGGACTCGAACACCTGAATCCCACTGCACTTCAGAATTACACAAACTATCTGCAAGTAATACTCTGCCTTTTTCAATCTTTCTACCAAAGTTATTAACTTCACATTTTCAAATAATACCTCATCAAAATGTTGCCCCCTCATTCATTCCATCTATACTTGTCTGCAACTTCTTTATGTCTTCTTCACAATATGCGTTCCTACATCTTAAGTTTTCTCACTGTATTTTAAACTTGCTACCTTAATTTCCTTTTCAACCCTTGCATCAAGTATCACAATTGATTTCCACTAAGCTGAGGCCAAAACACTGCAATGGTGACTGGAGGCTACTTTTCTATGTGTTTCCTTTATGTCTACTTATGGATTCCGAGCATAAGGCCACTTCATTCTCTTTGCCCTACACTCTAGTCTTGACATCTGCTACTGCAAATCTTCAATCATCTTCAGCAAGGTCGGTGCCTTCATCTGTATCTTGGCACAGACGCCTGGCATAACGGAATCAGTTTTCAGCCGTTGACATTGTATGTTGTTTCCTTCAGTAGACAGAAAGGAGGAAGAGTCCATACAATAATCAGATAGTCACTGAATCAGCTAGCATCCCTCTGGATGTAAGATTGCTGGACACCTCAAAACATATGTTTGCTCTCATGGAATTTGGAGGACACCACCAACAGGACACAAATGTTTCTCCTGAGGCATTTGGTTCCGATGCACAAAAATTCTTCTGCTTATCTGCCTGATCCCTCCTCATGTCTATCAAATGTTGTCCCTGCGTAAGCCAAAGGGTTATGATAATTTTTTATGTAACTATATTTATTAGCAAGAAAAAAAATTGACTTACCAAAGATATAAAGTTATTGAAATGTAACAAATATCAGTATAATAAAGAAAAACACAAATTACAACACAACTACTGTCTACTAATTACTAACCTACCCTAGAATACAAAACCTAAGGATGTGCAAAACAACATCAATAAATAAGTAAGTTACTAATAAAACAAAAAAACCCCACAAAATAGCTATGCTCGGTTCAAAGCTCCCAAACAAAGGAACTCGAGTATTGTGTATATACCCGTATTAACTCAGGAGACCCCCTCCAGGGCTCAGCAAATCTAACCATCCTGGTTAAATAAATGCCCTGGAGGTTAAAATAGACGACAAATCTATATCTAAACAACTCAAAAAGGCTGCCATGTCTTATAAAAAAAAAGGTCTGTTGTGTTTGTAAAAAAGTCCAAGGGAACGTGCTCCATAATTCATTTCCACCATCCCAGCAAGCCCAGCGGATTCTCAGACACACAATTCATCAGAATATTCTTTCGTGCACAGTAAGTAAGAATATTAAATAGTTCCTACCCATGCCCGACTGAGGATGATAAATTGAGTAGACTGAGGAGGAAAGATATCGGGTCTACTTTAACTTCGGTCCTCAATACCCTCCCTGTCTCTCCTGCCACAGCACTCCAATAAACATGGAGCCTGTGGCATGTCCAGAGGCAATGGGTAAGAGTACCTACACTTATTTTACATTTGGGGCACATTGAAGATGCCCCTTTTTTAAACTTCGCCATATGGTCTGGTTCCAGATAAACCCTGTGCAGAACTTTTAACTGTGTAGCACATGTTCTGTTACAGATTGAGATCTTTCGCATGTTCTCCCATATGTCCTCCAACATTTCAGAAGAGATCTCCACTCCTTGCTCTTGCTCCCAGACCTCACATAACCGGTTAATATCCTGCCAGGATCTGCCACCCAGCAGGAGATAGACGGCACTAACCAAGAGGGTGCCTGTGGAATGTAGCAACAACCTCTCTGTATCGGGCTTATAGAGCTTAGTGAGAAGTGTAGTGTTCTTCTGGATGAAAACCCTAACCTGAAAAAAACAGAAAAGATCTATGCTGGGCAGCCCATATTTGCAGCTCAATTGCTTGAAAGACACCATAAACTCCCCCTCAAACAAGTCTCCCACACTGGAAACTCCTCTCGCTGCCCATAGTTCGAACCCTGAGTCCATCGTCCCTGGTTGGAACCCTGGCATACCATCTATGGGGGTGAATGGCAAAGTCTTGATAAGCAACCCTTGCTCTAACGTATTGCCCTCCATGCTTTGAACATACTAAAAACAATAGGGTTCCAGCAGTGGTCCATAACTGTCCTCATCTTATCCATGAACAACAGGTTAATAAGAGGGCACTTTGCCGTGGAGGCCTCGATACCCAGCCATATTGAGCCTGGATCGTTACCTGCCCAATCGCACACAAAGAACAGCAGGTAACTCAATTGATACTTCCGTCTGGGAAAGCAACTCCTCCCAAATGCAATTTAGTAAGTTTGATGAAGGGCCGCCCACAATGTCAGACAAAGGAACGAAACCAACCCATAAGTTTCCGCTGCGTTGACCTGGGAAACATTACAGGGAGCATACGCATGGGATAAAGCAAACAAGGAAGGACATTCATCTTAATGAGAGCTATGTGGCCCAACCATGAAATTGGAGGAGCCTTCCATCTCTGGAGATTCCACCTAATATTGTCAAGCAAGTGAGCAAAGTAAGTCCGAAAAAACCTATCAAACCTAAGAGTACAGCATGGAAACAGACCCTTCGGTCCAACTCGTCCAGATATCCCAACCCAATCTAGACCCACCTGCCAGTACCCGGCCCATATCCCTCCAAACCCTTCCTATTCATATACCCATCCTAATGCCTCTTAAATGTTGCAATTGTACCAGCCTCACCACTTCCTCTGGCAGCTCATTCCATACACGAACCACCCTCTGTGTGAAAAAATTGCCCCTTAGGTCGCTTTTATATCTTTACCCTCTCACCCTAAACCTATGCCCTCTAGTTCTGGCCTCCTCAGGGAAAAGACTTTGTCTATTTATCCTATCCATGCCCCTCATAATTTTGTAAACCTCTATAAGGTCACCTCTCAGCCTCCAACACTCCAGGGAAAATAGCCCCAGCCCATTCAGCCTCTCCCTATAGCTCAAATCCTCCAACCCTGGCAACATCCTTGTAAATCTTTTCTGAACCCTTTCAAGTTTCACAACATCTTTCCAATAGGAAGGAGACCAGAATTGCAAACAATATTCCAAAAGTGGACTAACCAATGTCCTGTACAGCCTCAACATGACCTCCCAACATGACTAACCCTACCAATCCTAAAGTTCACAGATTTCACCCCGTTGGTGATGATCGCAGCCACAGGGTGGCAATATAAAACCTCCATCCACCTTGCAAAGACCCCACCCAACCCAAACTGCTCTAAAACATAAAAAAGATACGGCCATTCCACCCAGTCAAATGCTTTCTCTGTATCTAAGGAAATCACCAACCCCTAATTTGATCATTGCTGACATACTTAGACCATATTCAGCAACCTTCTAATATTAGATGACCTACGGCCACTTACAAAACCTCTTTGACAATATGGGGCAACATCTTCTCCAATCCCAGCACCAAAAGTTTAGACAGAATCTTGAAATCTGAATTTAATAGAGAGTTGCGCTTGTATGAAGCATAATCCTCAGGAACCTTCCCCTTCTTACGAATGAGGGAAATATTAGCTTCTCTCAAATATGGTGGTAGGCATTCATGCATATAGGAGTGAATGTACATCTCCAACATTGGCCCTGACAGAATCCCTATAAATTCCACATAAAATTCACACAGGAGACAATTTGGGCTAGGCGCTTTCCCACTCTGACGAGCTGCCTCCTGTATTTCCTGAATGGTAAAGGAGGCATTAAGGAGGCCTATTCCAAGGTTAGAGCTGAAAACTGTGTTGCTGGAAAAGCGCAGCAGGTCAGGCAGCATCCAAGGAGCAGGAGAATCGATGTTTCGGGCATAAGCCCTTCTTCAGAAATGAGGAAGGAGTGCCAAGCAGGCTAAGATAAAAGGTAGGGAGGAGGGAATGGGGGAGGGGCGTTGGGAATGCGATAGGTGGAAGGAGGTTAAGGTGAGGGTGATAGGCCAGAGAGGGGGTGGGGGTGGAGAGGTCGAGAAGAAGATTGCAGGTCAAGAAGGTAGTGCTGAGTCTGAGGGTCGGGACTGAGATAAGGTGGGGAGAGAGGAAATGAGGAATCTGGAGAAATCTGCATTCATCCCTTGTGGTTGGAGGGTTCCTAGGCGGAAGATGAGGCGCTCTTCCTCCAGGCATCGTGTTGCCATGGTCTGGCGACGGAGGAGGCGAAGGACCTGCATGTCTTGGCGGAGTGGGAGGGGGAGTTAAAGTGTTCAGCCATGGGGTGGTTGGGTTTGTTAGTGTGGGTGTCCCAGAGGTGTTCTCTGAAATGTTTCGCAAGTAGGCGGCCTGTCTCCCCAATGTAGAGGAGGCCACATCGGGTGCAGCAGATGCAGTAAATGATGTGTGTGGAGGTGCAGGTGAATTTGTGATAGATATGGAAGGGTCCCTTGGAGTCTTGGAGGGAAGTAAGGGGGGAGGTATGGGCGCAAGTTTTGCATTTCTTGCGGTTGCAGGGGAAGGTGCCGGGCGTGGAGGTTGGTTTGGTGGGGGATGTGGACCTGACAAGGGAGTCGCGGACGGAGTGGTCTTTCCGCAACGCTGATAGGGGAGAGGAGGGATTGGGTTGGTGGGGGGTGTGGACCTGACGAGGGAGTCGCCTTTATGGAACGCTGATCAGCTATCAGCGTTCCGGAAAGACCAGTCGCTCCGCGACTCCCTCGTTAGGTCCACAACCCCCATCACCCAACCTCCACTCCCAGCACCTTCCTCTGCAACCACAAGATATACAAAACTTGCACCCACACCTCCCCCCTCACTTCCCTCCAAGGAATCCTTCCATTTCCGTCACAAATTCACCTGCACCTCCACACACATCATTTACTGCATCTGCTGCACCCGATGTGGCCTGCTCTACATTGGGGAGACATGCCGCCTACTTGCGGAACATTTCAGAGAACACCTCTGGGACACCCGCACCAACAAACCCAACCACCTCGTGGCTGAACACTTTAACTCCCCCTCCCACTCCGCCAAGGACATGCAACACGACGCCTGGAGGAAGAGCGCCTCATCTTCCACCTAGGAACCCTCCAACGACAAGGGATGAATGCAGATTTCTCCAGCTTCCTCATTTCCCCTCCCCCCACCTTATCTCAATCCCAACCCCCGGACTCAGCACTGCCTTCTTGACCTGCAATCTTCTTCCCGACCTCTCCAACCTCACCCCCTCTCCAGCCTATCACCCTCACCTTAACCTCCTTCCACCTATCGCCCCTCCCCCAAGTCCCTCCTCCCTACCTTTTATCTTAGCTTGCTTGGCACACCTTCCTCATTCCTGAAGAAGGGCTTATGCCCGAAACGTCGATTCTCCTGCTCCTTGGATGCTGCCTGACCTGCTGCACTTTTCCAGCAATACATTTTTCAGCTCTGATCTCCAGCATCTGCAGTCCTCACTTTCTCCTATTCCAAGGTTACCCCTGGGAGGTCTAGGTTCTTAAAAAAAGGCTTCCATTTTAGCCCACCTGTCCTCACAACCTTCAGACTGATACAATTCAGAGTAAAAACTCTGAAAGGCCTCATTAATTCTGTTGGCATCATATGTACAGACCCCAGTGCTATCTCTAATTGCAGTAATGGATTGGGGAGTACGCTTTTTCCTCGTCAGATATGCTAAATACATCCCTGGCCAATCCCCATACTCGAACAGCCTTTGTCTAGCAAAAGCAAGTTCTTTCTTTGTGGTTTGTCTAAGTATTGAATTCAAGGCAGCCCGGAGGGTCGTGATCCGCTGTAGCTTAGTCACCAAAGGCTGCACAAAATATACTGCCTTGGCAGCTTTCAACCGCATCTCAAGTAAATGCTGCTGTTTTCCCTTTTGTCATTTCCGCCTAACTGAACAGAAAATAGCTAATCCCCAAGCAAAGGCCTTAGCGATCTCCCATAACATAGACGGACTACTAGCCCTTTCTGAGTTGATAGTCAAGAACTCCAGAAACTCCTTCAGAATGTATTCCACAAATTTGGAATCCTTAAGGAGAAAAGGATCCAGATGCCAGTGTCACAAACTTAGCCCCTCACTCTTGGCCTTATCCTCCAAATATACCGCCGCATGATCAGAGATAGCTATGTTCCCAATTTTATAATCCATAAACGAATCCAGAAGGGTCGACGGAGCCAAAAAAAGATCAATCCTCGTGTGACATTTATGTGGGTTGTAAAAAAGGTGAGGGCCCTGCTGGTAGGGTGAACACATCTCCAAATATCCACCAGCCCCAACTGTTCGGATAAGTCAGCCACCTGTTTGGCCTGCAAAGAAATAGTTGGGGGCCCACTAGGCATCCTGTCCACTGTCAGATCCAAAAGGCAATTAAACCCCCGCTCCCTATAATAATGTGCCGTGTTGTAAGACACTCAACTTCGAAAAGGCACTAACCACAAATTTGAGGGGATGCGCCGGAGGACAGTAGACATTTAAAATGCCATATTCCTCCCCATGTATCCCCTTAAATATAACAAACTGCCCTTGTTCATCTTTCACCTGCTCTAATAATGTGAACAGAAGAATTTTCTGGATAAGTACTGGCACTCCCCTACTTTTAATATTAAAGGATGAAAAGAATACCCAGTCATAACCCTTCTGTTGTAGCTTCAGGTGTTCCCCATGATCAAGATGGGTTTCCTGCAACAGAGCAATATCAACGGCCTTTCCCTCTTAAGGTTAGAAAGCACTCGTTTTCATTTTAACAGGCGAATGACTTCCCTTGATGTTCCAGGTGCACCATTTTATAAGACACTTAGCCATATCTCCTTTCAGAGACTCTTGAAGGGAGCCGGGAAGGAGAACCCTGCTTACAATGCGCCAAGCACAAGTAAATAAAGACTCATCGAGTTGCAGAATTGTATATACAAAAACTACTGTATCATAACTACAAACTACTATTGCTACCAAAAAGGTACAGAGAAAACCAAGTATAAAACCTTGAACAGGAGACACTTGCCCCTGCCCACAGGGGGCACTCACCCTACTTCACTGCTCCTTGAAGCCTGGACTGTGTCCCAGCCTTAGGCAAAAAACTCTAAACAAACAGATGATCCTGAAATCAACAAAAATTAAAGACAAAGTCAGGATAAGCACTCCGCCCATCCCCGGCTCCATGTTACTCTGACGTGTGACTAAAAGAGAAAGAGAACAAAAAAAGGGAGACAGCAAAGGACAGCCATAAAATTTCCCATGATAAAATCCAGTTGTAAAATTATAATAGGAATAACATATTCCAATATTTTAAAAAAATGATTAGGTAAATTATTAAGGGTGGTGGTGGTGGGGGGGGGGGGGAAAGAGAGGGAAAACACAGGGAAAGAAGGAAAAGAGAACGAACATTAACCGTATTCTTCAGACCAGTTGGTCTATTTTGAAGTGTCTACTAGTTCTTAGCTTTATCCGCTGAGTCAAACGTATAAACGGAGTCCTCGTTGCTGAAACAGAGCACTGCGGGGTACTGGATGTCCAGCTTTCTCAGCCTCTTTTTAATTTCATCGAAGGACTTCCTTTTTCAAATTACAGCTGCTGAGAAATCCCAGAGAAACATGATTTTTGACCCCTTGGGCAGCAGTGCCTGTGGGTCTTTTCCCAGTGATCTGGAGGCTTCTGTCACTTTTTGCTTGTCTTTGTATGTGTGGAAGTGCACTAGGACTGGGCAGGGATGCTCTACCAGCCCAGACCTGAGCACTGTGATCCGACAGGCTCTTTCAAGCTGCAGCCAGCTGGACTCAATTTGAAGGCCCAGGAACTGCAGCAGCCAGTTTTCAAAGAAGCTGACTGGCTGCCCACCTTCTTCACCCTCAATCACAGCCCCAACCTTCGAGGTAAGTCTCCCCATCGCCACTGCTAATTCCTTGGAACCTGTCAGGTTCCCCAGGGGTTCGGGGGAGTCTGCTGCTGCGGCCTCTGGTGTGCCCAGTGATGCAAGGGAGTGTCCTTCCTGCTGCTGCTTGCTCATCCTTCCCACTCCCAAATATTAATGAACATGTGTTCTGTGAGGTTTTTAACTAATAGTTCCTCCACATAAGTTGGCCAGGTATGGCAAAAAAACACCAATATGCCTTGGCTGGTAGGCAGAGCCGTCCACGGCAGTTCTACAGAATCGCCGCCATCTTGCCGAGTCAGGGTTATGATCATTTAATTAAACTCATTCTAATGGTGTGAGGAGGTCATTGACCTTGTGAAACTGTACCCAAGTATGCTGCAAGCCCACAGCTGCCAATCTCTGTGGCAATCACACCTCAGTGGTCAACTTAGAGGCTCTCTCTTTTATGTCTGTTGGGAAGAGCACCTCCTGTGATTATCAGGCAACAGAGGGAGCATATATAATGTATTTTGTCAGGGGTCAGCACAGATAATAAAGCTCTTTCAGGGGCTCCCGTGCTGATCCTGAAAGCTCATTCACTCCAGCAAAGGCCAGTATACTATTTAAAATTGAAACAACATTTGCATTAACATCAGTTAATGCAGTGATAGGCATCATTCTTCACAATTAAGTGATCACTTTTGGTAATTGTCAGCCCGGGACTGACATCAATCGGATTAAATTCTGCTTGAAGTATAGCATGCTTTAGAAGGGGACATTTACAGTGTCGGAAATCCATTCATAAGTTTATTTGTACAGAAGATGGAGCACAATGCAGATCAATGTAAAGCAGTTGTTCTTGAGATGAGTTTTTAAAATTCCAACTCTCTATGGGACTGCATTCACAAATACGAATGATCGTAAGTTGGATGTGCATAAATCAAGGATCCCCTGTTGCATGTTGTTAGGTTTAGAATAAAAACATGAATATATAATTGGTTGGGGATGTTAACTTCAGTCAGTTAAACGCTGATCTTGTCTATATGGATTGGATGTAAAAGTTACCTGGCAAAATGTTAATCAAACAATGGATATCTTTGAAGAGATGATGTTTTGGATACAGAAATGGAGAATTAAAGGCCTACAAATCTAAACTGCCCTGGGTAATTAAAGATATAAAGATTATAGTGAAATAGGAAAATGAAGTTTACAGCAATTATTTAGCAGTCTCCAGAGTTTGTTAGTAAGAATTCTCTGGAAGTTTGAAGCATGTGAAGTGATTTATTGAAACATATAAAAATTCTTTGAGAACTTCACAAGCTGTTTCCCTTTGAGGAGAGTCTAGAACTAAAAGTCTCAGGAAAAAGGATTGGTTGTTTACGAATGAGATGAACAGAAGCATTTTTCATTGAGTTGTGAAGCTCAAGAATTCTCTATCCCAGATGCTGTGTCATTGACTATAATCAAGGCTGAGCTCAACAGACTTGAGTACTAACAAAATCACACAATGTTCCATAGGATGCTAGCCCTGGAAGTTACAACTCTATTCTACATGCTTTGATAATTATTTGGAATGATGTCCTTCCTCCCAGAGCTGCTGCGAATGGTGGACACTACCAGAAATGCAAGAGTACTAGACAAGTAACATAGAGCAGACCTGGAGTTCAGCTGAGTAGGTTTGGGAAATACAGGGTCAATCAGTTAAGCAGGGTTATGGGCGATTGGGTCAATGATGATGGCAGGCAGATCGTGGTTCATATTGTGGGTGTGTGCACGTGCATGCATGTGATCAGGGTGGACAAAGAAGGACATCGGGACCAAATCTACATGGAAGCTTTTGCTGAGCAGCCTCTCCAGATGACAGAACTTCACCCACCCATCCCCACAGGTAAATGAGCAGCAGCGGGTAGAAGAAAAGTACTTACGTAACCAGCAATTAACCAGTTAAGGACCACAGCTAGTCTAAGGGTGGATTGCTGGTAAAATACAGAGGCAGGAATGTAACAAGAATGGCATCCACTCGCCATCCCACCTGGTTTTACGTCCATTCCCCCACCAATTCCAAAACATGCCTGGGGTTGACCAGAGTATATTGTCATAAAATGTCACCCACAGGGTTAAGGAGCTCAGTGTAAAATAGATGTGTAGTCTGATCTGTAGACAATATTATGATAGTATTTACATAAAAGACTGGCTTGTTTCTGGATCAGGGTAAATAATTTAGCTTCAATGGGTTCTTGCTGATCTATTTTTCATTTCACCAATGCAAAGAATGTCATAGACTCAGAGATATACAGCATGGAAACAGACCCTTGGGTCCAATTCACCCAACCCATCTAGATATCCTCAACAAATCTAGTCCCATTTGCCAGCATTTGACCCATTTCCCTCTAATTCCTTCTGATTCATATACCCATCAAGATGCCTTTTAAATGTTGTAATTGTAACAGCCTCCACCAATTTTTCTGGCAGCATGTTCCATACAGACACCACCCTCGAAATGAAAAGGTTGTCCCTTAGGTCCCTTTTAAATATTTCCCCCCTCACCTTAAACCTATGCCTTCGAGTTTTAGACTCGCCCATCCTAGGGAAAAGACCCTGTCTACTCATCCTATTCATGGCTCTCATGATTTTATAAACCCAAGAGGTCACCCTTCAGGCTCCATTGCTTCAGGGAAAATAGCCCCAACCAAATCATCCTCTCCCTCAAACTCAAACCCTCCAACATTGGCAATATGCATGTAAATCTTTTCTGAACCCATTCGAGTTGAACAACCTCCTTCCTATAGCAGGAAGACCAGAGTTGAACACAGTATTCCAATAGTGGCCTAACCAATATCCTGTACAGCCACAACATGACCTCCCAACTCCTGTACTAAATGCTCTGAACAATAAGGAAAGCATACTTAATGTCTTCTTCACTATCCAGTCTATTCGCGAATGCACTTTCAAGGAACTATGAACCTGCAGCCATGGTTCTCTTTGTTCAGCAACACTTCCCAGGACCTTATCATTAAGTGTATAAGTCCTGCCTTTATGTGCCTTTCCAAAAAGCAGCACCTCACATTTATCTAAATTAACTCCAACTGCCACTCCTTGGCCCACCTGATCATGAGCCTGTTGTACTTGGAGGCAACCTTCTTCGCTGTCCAGTACACCTCCACTTTTAGTGTGGTCTGCAAACTTATTAACTATACCTCCTAAGTTCACATCCAAATCATTTACATAAATGACATAAATGACACACCTTCATGCCTTCATGAATCCTCTTTGAATTTTTTGAATAAGTAACAATCAAGTTAATGAAATACAATTTCCCACGCACAAGGAAATTGTGTTGACTGTCCCTCAGGATTACCTGCAACAACTTGCCAACCACCAATGTCAGGCTCACTGGTCTATAATTCTCTGGCTTTTCCTCACCAGCTTTCTTAAAAGTGGCACCATGTTAGCCAACCTCCAGTGTACCAGTATCTCACCTGTAGCTATCAATGATACAAATATCTCAGCAAGGGCCCTAGCAATCTCTTCCCTAGCTTCCCAGAGTTCTAGGTACACCCGATCAGGATTTAACCACTTTTAAGACATCCAGCACCTCCTCCTCTGTAATATGGATATTTTTCAAGATGTCAGTATTTATTTCCCCACATTCTCTATCTTGAATATCCTTTTCCACAGTAAACAGTCATGCAAAATACTCAATTAGTTCCTCCCCCATCTCCTGCGATCCCACACATAGACAGCCTTGTTGATCTTTAAAGGTCTCTATTCCATCCCTAGTTACTTAATGTATTGGTAGAATCCTTCTGGATCCTCCTTAACCCTATTTGCCAAAGCTATCTCATGTCCCTTTTTTGCCCTCCCGATTTCCCTCTTAAGTATACTCCTACTGCTTTTATTCTTCTCGAAGGATTCACTCGATCTATCCTGTCTATACCTTACATTTGCATTCACATAATCCTCCATCTCCTGCGGTCCCACAAATAGACAGCCTTGTTGATCTTTAAGAGGCCCTATTCCATCACTAGTTACAGATTTGTCCTTAATGTATTGGTAGAATCCCTTTGGATCCTCCTTAACCCTATTTGCCAAAGCTATCTCATGTCCCTTTTTTGCCCTCCCGATTTCCCTCAAGTATACTCCGACTGCTTTTATACTTTTCTAGGGATTTATTTGATCCCTGCTGTCCATACCGGACATATGCTTCCATAATACTCTAGACCCAAACCTCAACTTCTCACGTCAAACAGCATTTCCAACACTTACTAGCCTTGCCTTTCACCCTAACAGGAACATGCTGTCACTGGACTCTCATTATCTCATTTTTGAAGGCTTCCCATTTTCCAGCCAACCCTTTACTTGCGAACATCTTCCCCCAATCAACTTTTGACAGTTCTTGTCTAATACTGTCAAATTGCTCCAATTTTGAACTTTAACTTTTATATCCAGCCTATCCTTTTTTTTGTCACTATTTTAAAACTAATAGAATTATAGACACTGGCCCCAAATATCCCTGAGCCACATCTCTGTAATCATTATGATACTCCAGTCCCATGTTCCCAACCATGTCCTCAATTCATCTGCCTTACCTGTTAGGCCTCTTGCACTGACATAAATGCAGTTTATCAGTCCTACCTTGTTCTCTGCTTTGTTCCTGCCTGCCCTGACTGTTTGATTTGCTCTTTTTCCCAACTACACCAGTCTCAGACTGACCATTTTCCTCACTATCTCTCCTCCACACAATGGGAGTAATCCAGACATTCTACCCTCGATGACATACTTTTAAAATTCCTGCCTAACTTCCTATATTCTCTTCTCAGAATCTTGTCCTTTTCTCTTCCTATGTTGTTAGTTTCAATGTCTACAACGACCTTCTGCTGGTCCCTCTCTCCTTTGAGAACATTCTGCACCCTCTCAGAGATATCCTTCATCCTGGTACAAGGGAGGCAACATGCCATTCTCTTGAGTTGTTGCCTGTCACAGAAACATCTGTGCCACTGTCTAGAGTGTCCTCTATTACAAACGATTGCTTGGAACCAGGTGTACCACTCATTACATTAGAGCCAGTCTCAGTACCAAAAACCTGGTCATCAGTGTTACATTCCCAAAAATCCATCACTACCTACATTCTCCAAAACAGATCCTTTCAGGAATTTCCTTTTCCAACATTTGATTACTTTTCAGTAAAATTAAACTTCAGGAAAGATTACATCGTCCATCTGAATAACTGAAACCTTTAGAAGATAGGCATTATGAAGCTAATCTCTATTTAAGAATGCCAACAGGGTGGATCAATTGTCAATCCCCAAGTTCTGGTTCCTGTTGGAATTTCAGCACCAGGATACTCAGGCATTACTTGGGTTGGAAAGAAAAATAAAAATCATTAAAATAATACAGGAGAATTATTGCACCAATGTATGTCTCTTTGTAAAAATGAACTTTTCAGTCGAACTTCAGCTTGCAGATAAAAAGCCAAAATTTAAATGATTGTTGCAGAAGCAAACAAAACTCCAATGTCTTCAGTTAATCTGTATACGACAGGGTATATTGGAAAGGCCAAAATAAAAGAACACGTGTAATTAAGAGTAAACTAATTAGAGTATATAACAATTCAGGTTACATAAAAATTTGACATCTAATATTATCCACCAGCCCTGGCCTGATTCTAACTTTGAAATCTGTAATTTTGGACTGATATAGCAATCTAGAGTAATTCTTCAGTATGGTGTTCCCTGCACAGTGCTGATTTTCAGAGGAAGTTCTAAACTGGATCCTATCTGCCTCATTTAAATTAAAGGATCCAATAAATTCAATACTGTGCTCGATTACGTGACAAAATTCACTAAAATACAAAGTACTGCAATTAATTATCTCTAAAATGCTATGGCACAGCCTATGAATGTGAAAGATGGTTAAAAACTGCAAGTGCTTTCTTTGTCAGATAAGAACATAAGAACCAGGAAAAGGCTATCTGGCCCTTTGAGGCCGCTATGCCATTCAATAAGACCATGGCTGATCTTTTCGCAGCCTCAGCTCCACTTATCCATCCTCTCACCATAACTCTTAATTCCTTTATTGTTCAAAAAACTTTCTTAACTTTAAAACATTCAAGAGGAAGCTTCAACTACTTCACTGGTCAGGGAGTTCCACAGATTCACAACTCTTTGGGTGAAGAAGTTCCAACTTAATTCAGTCCTAAGTTGCTCCCCCTTTGAGGCGATGCCCTCTTGTTCAAGTTTCACTCGCCAGTGGAAACATCTTCCCTTCTTCTATAAGATCCATTCTTCATTCTTCTAAATTGCGATGAATATAATCCCAGTCTACTCAGTCTCTCCTCATAAGCCAATCCTCAACTCCGGAATCAATCTAGTGAATCTCTTCTGCGCCCCTCCAGTGCCAGCACATCCTTTCTCAAGTAAGGAGACTAAAATTGCATGCAGTACTCCAGGTGTGACCTCATCAGCGCCCTAAATAGCTGCACCATAACCTCCCTGCTTTTCAATTCAATCCCTCTGGCAATAAAGAGCAAAGTTCCATTTGCTGCCTTAATTATCTGTTGCACCTACAAACCATCCTTCTGCAATTCATGCACAAGGATACCCACGTCTCTCTTCACAGCAGCAATGCTGCAATTTTTAACCATTCAAATAATAGTCCTTTTTACTGTTGCTCCTACCAAAATGATGACTTCACGTTGATCAACATTATACTCCAGCTGCCAGACCTATGCTCATTCACTTAAACTATCTATATCCCATTGCAAACTTCCAGAGTCCACTGCACACTTTGGTCTACACTCATCTTAGTGTCATTTGCAAATTTTGAGACAAAACACAAGGTCCTCACTCCAAATCATCTATACAAATTTTAAACAATGGTAGGCATAATACAATCCCTGAGGCACACCATGAGTCACTTGAACCATAAAAACACTCATTTCTCCCCACTTTTTGTTTCCTGTTAGTTAACCAATCCTCTGTCCATGCTAATATATTGCCAGTAATGCCATGCATCTTTATCTTGTGCAGCAGCCTTTTGTGTGGCATCTTGTCAAATGTCTTTTGGAAATCTACATTTATTGGTCCCCATTGTCCACCGTGCTCGTAATGTCTTCATAGAGTTCCAGTAAAGTAATTAAACATGACCTGCCTTTCATGAACCCTTGCTACGTCTTCCCAATGCAGTGATTTCCATCTAGATGTCTTGTTATTTTTTCCTTGATGATAGATTCAAGCATTTTCCCCACTATAGAAGTTAAGCTAACCGGCCTGTAGTTCCCCATCTTTTGTCTAACTCGTGTTTTAAACTGTGGCAACACATTTGCTGTTTTCCAATCTGCTGGAACTGTCCCAGAGTCCAGTGAATTTTGTAAAGTTACCATGAGCACATTTGTTATTTTTCATACTATCTTTACTGGATCCCTGGGATGCATTTCATCACACTGGTCTAACTTTAACTTCATTAACTTGCCCAACACTTCTCTTTCGCGACAGCGATCCTTCAGATTAGATTAGATGATTAGATTCCCCACAGTGTGGAAACAGGCCCTTCGGCCCAACAAGTCTACACTGACCCTCCGAAGAGTAACCCACCCAGACCCATTTCCCTCGGACTAATGCACCTAACACTATGGGGCATTTTAGCATGGCCAATTCACCTGACCTGTACATCTTTGGACTGTGGGAGGAAACCGGAGCACCCAGACACAGGGAGAATGTGCAAATTCCACACAGACAGTCGCCTAAGGCTGGAATCAAACCTGGGTCTCTGGCGCTGTGAGGCAGCAATGCTAATTACTGAGCCACCATGCCACCATTTCTAGGTCCTCATCTACCTTTGTCTCTTTGTCAAGTACTGGCATGTTATTTGTGTCCTCCACTGTGAAGACTTACACAAAATACCTGCTCAGTACCTCAGCTATTTCCTCATTTCCCATTATTAAATCCCCCTTCTCATCCTCTAAAGGACCAATATTTACCATAGCCACTCTTTTTCATTTTATATATTTGTAGAAATTGTTGCCAAGTCTTTAAATTCTGAGCTAGTTTACCCTCATAATCTATCTTACTTTAACTTATATCTTTTTTGTGGCTTTCTGTTGACCTTTAAAGTTTTCCTAATCTTCTGGTTTCCCCCTGGTCTTTGCCACTTTGGATGCCTTATCTTTCAATTTGCTAGTCTTCCTTTTTCCCTAAAACATCCATGGCAGATTACTCCTTCTCCTGCAGTCTATTCTTTTCACTGGTATGTACTTTTGCTGAGCACTTTGAAAAGTTGCTTTGAAAGTCCTCCATTGTTCCTCAACTATCCCACCAAAAAGTCTGTTTCCAGTCTCCTTTAGCCAACTCTTTTCTCATCCTACTGTAGTGTCCTTTGTTTAAGCACAGGACCCTGTATTGGATTTTATCTTCTCACTTTCCATCTGTCTTCCAAATTCAACCAAGTACTGTGATCGCTCCTTCCAAGAGGATCCTATCAATTATTTCCCTCTCATTACACAGGACCAGATCTAGGATATAGTGCTCCCTTGTCAACTCCATTACATACTATTCAAGAAAACTATCACTGATATATTCAACAACTCTTCCTCATGACTGCCTTGACTGACTTGGTTTGGTCAATTGACATGTGGATCAAAATCCCCTATGATAATTGCTGTACCATTTTTACAAGCATTAGTTATTTCTTTGTTTATTGCCTGCCCCAACATGATACTATACATGGTCACACAAACATGACATGGGAGAATACTTGCAGCTACCTGTTACTATTAAGGTCAACATGACATTTTAATAGGAATCGACATACACTTCCACAGTTCATCAATAAATACATTAAGTAGAATCTTACTGATCCAGTGGCTACACTCCATTAGCTTGAAAAGTTCAGCAGCACACATGAACAACTGGCACAAAGTCCCTATCAACATTATGGGTGACTGCTAATAAAACAGCTGTTATTGTGTTGCTATTTCATCCTCAAGATCCCCAAGAATTGCTGGTGCCTTGCTGCATTAAGCAGTTATGTCACATAAAAATTTTAAAAACAGTGCAAGTGATGGACAGGAGGTGTTTCTGAAAATCACTGAGGCCACATGGGTTGCCTTTCCAGCAGGCTCCCCACAAACAATCCCTTGTGGGCTCCACTACAAACCCACCAATTCCCACAGTTAACTGGACAATGCATCCCCACACTGTTTCCTGTAATGGCTCCATTCCATTTGCCCAGGTTTTCATTCTCCATTGTATCTGTTCCAATGTTGCCACCTTCTGCAGGGAGGCATCCAAAATGTCTGCATTCTTCTTCAATTGAGGATTCCCCATTATTGTGGTTGACAGTGCCCTCAACCGTGTAAAACCATTACCTGCACTTCTACTCTCACACCTTCTCGTTCCTCCCATAATATCGATAGGGTCCCTCTGGTGTTCACTTTCCACCCCACCAGCATCCACAACCAAAGGATCAAAGACTGCTATTTTCACTCCCTCCAGTGGGATGCCATCACCAGATACATATTCCCCTCCCCTCCCTTGACAATATTCCGCAGGGACCATTTCCTCTGGTACACCTGGTCCACTCTAGTCCTCTTGTTCCCAACACCTCAGATCCTGCATGGAGAGGAGTATTTGCAAACACTTTTAACCTCTCCTTACTACAATGAGAGGTTCCCAGCTGCTTCAAAAAGACCACTATCATCCCGGTGCCAAAGAAAAATCAGGCAATATGCCTTAAAGACTACTGCCCAGTGGCTCTGACATCCATAATGATGAACTCCAGCCTCCCAGATTGCCTCGATCTGCTATAATTCACTTACTGTCACAATAGGTCCATGGCAGATGCCATCTTCCTGGCATTATATTCATCCTTGGAACAATGGATAACAAGAACACCTATGCCAGACTATTGATTGATTTTAGCTCCACCTTCAACACTACAATTCCAATAAAACCCATCTCCAAAGTCCGAAATCTAGGCCTCTGCTCCACCATAATCTTCAACACCGGTGCTCCACCAGGCTGGGTTCTCAGCCCCTTTCTATACTCATTATACACTCACGATTGTGTGGCCAAATTCAGCTCTAACTTAATTTATAAATTGCTGATGACACCACAGAAGTGGGTTGGATCTCAAACAATGACGAGACGGAATAGAAGAAAGAGACAGACAGCTTAGTAGCATGGTGTGATGACAACAATCTCTCCCTCAATGTCAGCAAAACGAAGAAGCTGATCATCGACTTCAGGAAGTACAGTGGAGGACACATCCCTGCCTATATCAATGGTGCTCAGGTGCAGGTCGTTGAGACCTTCAAGTTCCTATGAATAAATATCACCAATGATCCATCCTGGTCCATCCAAGTCGGTGTGACAATTAGAAAAGTACACCAATGCCTCTATTTCCTCAGAGGCTAAGGAAATTCGGCATGTCCACAATGACTCTTACAAGTTTTTATAGGTGCATCATAGAAAGCATACTAACTAGATGACTGGTATGGGAACCACTCTGCCCAACACTGCAAGAAATTACAGAGTTGTGAACGCAGCCCAGCCCAGCCCATCACAAAAACCAGCCTTCCTTCCATTGATTCTGTCTACATTTCTGCTGCCTCAGGAAAACAGCCAACATAACCAAAGACCCCTCCCACCCCGGTTATACACTCTTCCACTTTCTACCATCAGGCAAGTGGCATAAAGGTTTGAAAATGTGTAGCAGACTTAAGAATATCTTCTTCCCCGCTGTTATCAGACTTGAATGTATTAGAGTTGATCCTTCTCTGCACCTTCTATATTCTGCATTCTGTTCTATTACCCTGATGTACTTATGTAAGATGTGTCTGGTTAACATGCAAAACAATACTTTTTACTGTTTCTTGGTATATGTGACAACAATAAATTAAATCAAATCAAATTCTGACAATACCTTCCTATGCAGTCATAGAAAGTGCAACACTTACCCGTTTACTTCCTCTTTCCTCACTATCCAATGCTACAGGCACATGTTCCAGATAAAGCAGTGATTTACCTGCTCTTCACTTAGTTTAATTTGCTGAACATGGCATTCACAACGTGGTCGCCATTGGGAAGACAAAACGCAGACTGGGTGACTGATTAGCAGAACACCTCCGTTCTGTCTGTAGAAATGACCCCAAGCTTCAAGTTGCCTGCCATTTCAACACATCACCATTTTCCTGGTGAACATTTCAGTCTTCAGTCTGCTGCAATGCTCCAAGAAGGCTCAATGCAAGTTGGAAGAGCAGAATCCCACTTTCCACTTGGGGACCCTGCAGCCTTCAGGAGTCAATATTGAGTTCAATAATTTTAAAAGTCTGAACACCTTGAAGTCATACAGCACGGAAAAAGACCCTTCAGTCCAACCAGTCCTTGCTGAATATAATCCCAACTAAACTAGTCCCACCTGCCTGTGTCTAGCCTATATCCCTCCAAATGTTTCCAATTAATGTATCTTTTAAGCGTTGCCTTTTGAACCCGCATCCACCACTTTGTCAGGAAGTTCATTCAACACCCAAACCACACACTGTAAAAAATTTGCCTTTTTTCTCCTCTCACCTAAAATATGAAATTTGCCATCCTCGAGAAAAGACAACTGCCAATAACTCTGTCTATACCTCTCATTATTCTATAACCTTCTATCTGATCGCCTCTCAACCTTCTATGTTTCAGTGAAAAAAGTCCCAGCCCCTATCCAGCCTTTCTTTATAACTCAAACCTTCCATAGCCAGCAACATCACTGGTAAATCTCTTCTGAGTCTGGTGCAGCTTGATAATATCCTTCCTATAACTGGGTGACCAAAACTGGACGCAGTATTCCTGAAGAGGCCTCACTCAATATCCTGTACAACCTCAACATGATTTCCCAACTCCTTTACACAAGAGGACTGAGCAATGAAGGCAAGCGTGTCAAACACTTTTTTGACCATCCTGTCTATATGTGACGCAAACTTCAAAGAATTTATCCTAATTAAACTCCATGTGCCACTCCTCACCCATTGGCCCAAATGACCAAGATCCCTTCGTGCCTTTGCCCACTCCACACCCCTAGACCCGTCATATCGTGGGCTGCTTTCATCATAGCCAACCCATTTTTACCTACTAATGGTCCCTATTATCAGTTTTTTATTCACCCTGGCTCACCATCATCCACCTCTTTGTCTGCCCAACTAATGCTTTCTCTCTCTGGGTTCCAACTCCAACCATCAGGTACTCCTCAGTCTCCATGCCTGTCTTCAGTACACATCCACCTCCTTTTCCTATCTACTATCAATTCTCAAAAAAGGTCACTGGACCTGAAATATTATCTCTGCTTTCTTTCCACAGATGCTGCCAGACCTGTAATTCTCCAGCAATTTCTGTTTTTATTGCAGAATCACTCGTGAAATGTTGCTTTGCACCAGTTTGTACGTCACTGACAGTCTCCCACATGGCAGGATAAAATGGTAATTCATAAGGAGATTTAACTTGACTGCCTGCTCCATACAAATGAACAGCCTGTTCCTGATATCAGTAAACTTTTGTAAAGTTCACCTGACAAAGGAGCAACACTCCAAAAGCTTGTGATCTCAAATAAGCCCATTGCACCATAACCTGGTGTAATGTGACTTCTAACTTTGTCCACCCCAATTCAACACTGGAAACTCACATCATAGCTGTTAGGTGTTCCATTGTTCCAAAGGGAAAATCAACATTGTTTGATATGGTGGATACCATTCACCCCAACTGTTGCATCTTCCATATATTTCTGATCAGGATTCACCATAACCAAAGGATGTATTTTTCTGTTTGCAGTGAAGGGCTATGCCAGATTACCTAACTCATACATTGGGCCAGCTGTTGCAAAAGTGTTGGATGCTATCATTCTAATAACAAAAACACAAGCTTCATCTATCCGAAATAATTCTGTTATTCACTTACGGGCATTTTCACGATTCATTAGGAAAATAAAAAAGAGAAAGTGAGCACACAGTTGCTTGATACCATGCAGTAGAAATGCGACCATCTTGAATCAGAGCACAATCCAAGGTACTGAAGCCAGTAACAAGATCATTGTAATTTGATCTTTCAGCCTCATTCATAGGCCATTGTTTTGCTATAAGTATACATGACCTCAGAGGCAGCTTGCTGGTCCTGGTTTGCTCCCAGATCATGAAGTCTACTGAAGGCTGGGAAGTGGAGATTGGGGATAATGCAAGCATTGAAAATGTTGCTGGGTTACAGCAGTCCTTTGGTTGCATCTTGAGCCAACAGGTTTATACCTGCTACAGATGTCTTCTCAACCTTGAATAGAGTCTGAGTTCAAGGTCTACCGCAGACAGTAACCAACTGACATTGTATGACAGTCTCAAAAGGAGGAATGTTGCATGATCAGAAGTAAGGTCATACAGTTGGACCATTAAGATGAGTCCCTGTCCCCCATTACATTCTCCTTGCCAATTTTCTTCCTGAAACTCTCAGCAGAGCAGAGGATTTGGTTGTTTGCACATTTGTAAATGCTGCTGTTTGCCTACATATCCACAGAAGGTATATAATGTAATCTGGAATATCTTGGAAACTTTATAAGGTACTGTAAATTTTGTTTTCTTCTTTAACAACTGCTGGGACAGCACGAAGTTGTGTTGTAGGCACCATGGGCTTTTCCAGGTTTCAGACTTCCTATATTTCTTTCTGATTTGTAACATAGAAATAAGGCTGATGTGTGAACTTAAATACGAACACAACATTTACCTGAATTACAGACACAGGTCAAGGCTGCAGTCAGCAAAAAGGCAAAGGCAAGAATTTGGAAGAACACTAAAGCAGCAGTGAGATTCACAGGTTGCTTGTAATCTAGAAATACAAACAAATAGATGGAAGGCTCACTTCACAAAATATCAAAAAGTTACACAGTTTGAGAATCTAAAAACACAAACATGTGATGTAACAAATGCAATTGTTACCTTTGTACTTTGAATAAGTTAGAGGTGGACATAAGGAAAGGTGTTGAGCTTAATTTAATAACAAGGCTCCATTGCTGAAACTGGAAATAGAAGTCGCTGCCATTTGGGTGGGGCATTCGGGAAGAACTGACCAGTCAATTGCCAGGTGGCAACAAAAGTCCAGTCAGGTCTTGGAGGTCACACTATTTTTAAGAGCTGACAGCAAATCAATCATCTCAGTAAAATTGCTCTTACTGAAGGACTGAGGAAGAAGGCTTGTAAAGGAATATCCTAGGTGGCACCACTTTGGTGATGCATTCCTGCAGGTTCGCTTTCAGGATGGTGAGGAGAAAGTGAGGACTGCAGATGCAGGAGATCAAAGTCAAGAGTGTAGTGCTGGAAAAGCAAAGCAGGTCAGGCAACATCCGAGAACCAGGAGAATCAACGTTTCAGACATCTTTCCTGATGAAGGGGTTATTCTGCCTTCCAGGATGGTGAGGCAAGGTGAGGAATCCACTTCCCTATTGAAGAGACCAGACCACGTGGCCAAACAAACCTGATGGAAATCTCAACCGAAGTCAGAAGCTGTAGGATTGTTTGTCAAACTTGGCTACAGTGTCACATGTGAGTTAGCAACATCATGCAGCCCACCAATGAGTGGCATATATTGTTCTGCTTAAAGGGTGACACTGCTTTAAGGGGTATGCGGAGGTATTTCTGATGCAGTTCTGAAGAAGAGCCGTTAAACCTGAAACGTTAACTCTGCTTTCTCTCCACAGATGCTGCCATACCTGAGTTTTCCCCAGCAATTTCAATTCTTGTTTGTTGAAGTATTTTTTGTTTAGCCCTTCTTGAGATTTTGGAGGACTACATTTTGGTCAAGTCTCATTTACCATTGTTACCACATTGGTCAGATGATTAAATGATGCAGTCAAATAACAACTTTACATCTGCATGTGTGTTTTTTTTCAGAGTTTCTTTCTTCAGATAGCTAAGATAATACAAATATCAAATATCGTAAATCTTTTAACCTGGAATCTTTCTACAATGTTTTTGTTAATTTATTATAAATAAATATCCTATATTCTGTTTTGAAATTAAAACTTCAAGTGCTTGGTATAAGATAACTATGGTGAGTTTCACATCTATAGCTCCTTTTAAAAATCAATTACAAGCTATTAGGACTGTCCAGCATCATTTGATTGTTTTGGAGAAAGTGAGGACTGCAGATGCTGGAGACCAGAGTTGAAAAATGTGGTGCTGGAAAAACACAGCAGGCCAGGCAGCATCCGAGGAGCAGGAGAATCGCCGTTTTGGGCATAAGCCCTTCTTCAGGAAGAAGGGCTTATGCCTGAAACGTCGATTCTCCTGCTCCTCAGATGCTGCCTGGCCTCATTTGATTGTTTTGCCAATTTTCCTTCAAATCTTCTGCCTAAAGTGAGTGCTGACAGACCTATCAGGATATTGACTTTCAAAGGTGCAACTGTACAAGGGAAATATACACACTAATTTTGCAACACCAAGCTAATGATCAGATAATGTATAGGTTACTTCACAAATACTTGATATTTCAGCAATTTTCTTTCCAAGCTACTTTATGTCCTCATGTGATTGTTCATGCTTTTAAGAGACTCAAGTTGGAAATCCTAAGCTCACAAGCACTCTAAGTTCATGAAATACACAAACACTTTATAGGGGTAGTAAACAGTGTCAGGACCCAGAGATGACTTGGAGGTGCCAGTGTTGGACTGGGGTGGACAAAGTTAAAAAAATCACAACACCACGTTATAGTCCAACTAGCTTCCAGAGCGCTGCCCCTTCATCAGTTGTTTGTCCTGATGAAAAAGTGGCACTCTGAAAACTAGTGCTTCCAAATAAACCTGTT